>NW_004797467.1:1085136-1131155 GCF_000002075.1 Aplysia californica | reverse complement strand
GCACGCAGCTCCACCTGACGATCCCTCAACTGCCCATGACGTCCAGCTACACCTGCGTCTTCCTGGAGCTGGACTGGAGCTGTCCCGCCAAGACCTGGTCGTTCGGGACGGTGTGCACCACGCCCGACTTCCACAAGCTGGGCATCTCCATGGGTACTGAGGGCTTCCGCACTGTCACCGTCGCTCTCAACTCCACTGAGACGGGAAAACTGTTCGTCACCAAGAATTTTACCTTTTACAACTGCTCCAACTTTCACAGGTGAGTTTTGAGATTGTCCTAGCCTCAAACGCTGTCTGGATTTAGTGAACAGTTTTCATTTTGCTGGGGGGGGGGGGTTCTTTTGAGTTGCTTTGTTAGTTTGTTTATTTCTTGCTTTTTGCTTTGTTGTTTTTTTTGTGATTTTTTTTTGGGGGGAAGGGGGGGGGTGGACTGTTTGATTTTTCCCCTTTTTATTCAACGTGGGAAGGAAATCTGGGTTAGCACAAACGACCACACTGAAAGAGATAACTAGTGTAAGGGGAATAACTCATGTATTGACACAAGTGCGCACGAGTGTAAGTGCGAGTTATATTCCTTGTATCTCCTGTTCTCGCTCACAGCTGCATTAGCTGCACCAACTCGAGCTTCGAGTGTGACTGGTGTGTCTATGACAACGGTTGCTTTGACGACACCAGGAACTGCCAGTCCCACATCGTGAGGGGAAAGAGTGTAAGTCTAATAGTCTTTATCTTTTTATTCTATTGCATTCTGCATTTTTAGTGAATGCATTGCCAGGCTCACTATGCGACTAATTTCTCATAGAATATTTATATACATACATATATATACATATACATGACACTATTTTTTACGTACACACTTGTCTATTAATTTTTAGAATGTGACATTTTTTTAAATGTAATTCGTAATGAGCATTTTTTAAAGAAAATTTGCAGTCTGAGATCTTTAGAACAAGACATAAGTCGCAACCTCAGAATTGTAAAGTTCTGTCTACCCAGTACCTATTTTTGAGAAATTCGACTTAATAAATCATTAGTTTCAAAATATGTCGACAAGGTATTCCGAGTGAAATTCTTTGAATATCTTGATAACGACTCAGAATAATTTTTACAGTTTTAACTTTGATTTCTGATCTCATGATCTTAATAACTCACAACGGCCAAAAATGTCTGATAAAACTTTATAATTCTGAGGATGGGAAGTGTGGAATAGTGTCCTTGATCCTAGTCTAAAGCTTTACTCTGTGACCTTTGTGGACAGAACCCCAAGCCAGGTCGACACGGGTCCCGGCACTGCCCACAGATTGACACCAGGATTACTAAGGACATTTATCTTCCCGTCGGAGTAAGGAAGACCATCTTGCTCAAAGGTTACAACATTCCAGATCTGCCTGTGAGTATTTTACTATGGGTTGACAATTTGTCTCTTATGAAGAAATAAGAAACACATAATTTTATTATATTATTATACTTTTAACTGGAGTTAAGAAACTTGAACGCTTAAAAAAAAAAAAAACTTTTTCTTACAGATAGGTCAATAACCATTGTGAAACAAGCTAAACAATTGAATTACAGTCAGAATTACTCTAATGGTCACCTGTATAAGACAATCACCTATAGAAATGGCCACTTCACATTTTCTACCTCGTGTACTTTTTTTTGCATTATAATGACATAGCCTAAGACATCCATTTGTCTAAGACTACAACTTGTCCCCTCGACAATGGATGGCCATCTTAGAGACAATTCTGACTGCATTTGTCAAACACAGTATTTTCAAAATTGAACATATTTGACAAAAGAAGAAAAATATTGGTGAAATGATTATTGCTCTGATAAACTTCAGGTAAATTAATAAGGTTGGAATAATTCCCCAGGCAGTGAAAAAGTATCAAAGTGGATTTTATTTTCTCCTTACGTAAAAGTTCTGTAAAAGTGCCAAGTCATCATTTGTTAGCAATTGGTTTTTGAAAAGTTGTTATGACATGCATTTGTCAAGCACCACAATTAAAGGCTCTTTTTTATTGATCTTTTCTTTCCTCAGAAAAACTATGAATGTATAATTGATACTGGCACTCAGAAACTGCCAGCCCCTGGCAAGAGACATGATGAGCAAAGTTTGACGTGTGATATTCCAGCAGTGAGTGGTCATCTCCATAATCAAAATCCTTACGTCAGGCTTATGTTACATTATTGCTTGTGATAACAGTGAATGTGATCTAGTCACATACTCTCAATTTCTGTAAGCAACTTGTTTTACTGAAACTCATTTCTGGTTTTGTGCCTCTTTGTCTTTATTACTGGGATATAATAGTTTTATTTGTCCCTTTGTTGGTAACTTCATTGTTTTGTTATAGGCGGACAAAAGGATTGTTTGTTTTTTTGCAGTATAACACTTGTGGGTTTTTTTATTTGATCATAATTACCCTATAATGTGTTTTACTGTCAAATAAGTTGTTTTTTTTCTTTAAAAAGTGTTTGTGATATGCTGTTTGATCTCATCAGTTCTAAAGACAAAGTAAAGGAAAGCTCAGGTCTATTTCAGCAACATGAGTTGAAAATGCAAAAAGGTCACATACTTCACAAAACAAATTGACTCTTTAGTGCGAGACTCTGCCATACACCATTTTACAAAGTGATATCTGACAGAGTTCTGCACCGAGCAGTCGAAATGAACATATTATATTCTTTTAGTGCTAAATTTGTTTGAAATGTGACTCATTCTCTCTCTCCGAATCTTTCACAGCTCGACTATGGAGAAAATAATGGCACATTGGAGGCAGACTTGACAGTCAGATGGGGAAAGAACTTCTTGCTTGAGAGCACATCAAGGCTTATTGGTATGACTTTTCCGTTTCTATTTCTCAACTAACTGCGTAACAAAGTTTGTTTACATAGTCTGGGAACAAATACAACCTTAACTAATGTGAATACCGCAACTTTTACCTGAGCTGAAAAGAATAAGCTCAGAATAAGGAGTGATTAACTAAAGTCAAAATTGATTAATGTTTCATTATGTGCTTATGATGTAAAAGTTACTTTTTTGTTTTTTTCTGTTTAGTGGCAATACATTTTACTTCCATTTTGTTTGGAAATCAGAGATTATTGAAGGCTGTCTTTTAAAGTTTTCACATTTGGTATCAGTGGTTTAAAGACTCTCAATTGTAAGGTCATGGATTCGAATCCCATCAGGGGCTCAAGGTTGTGTCCTTGGGAAAGGCATTTTACACAATTTTCCTCACCTCACCAAGGCAGGAATGGGTACCGGGTTATAGGCAGCAGATGATCTTGCCTGTTTTTTTGTGTTAGCATGTTTAATCTGTGACTTGCCCTGCATGCTTCCCAAGAAACTGAGAATGTTTCTAAAAAGTGTTCTTGGGTCTGCCAGGGTAATAATAGTTTTAAAGTGTATAGAGCATGCTGTTGAGTGTGAATATGGGTTATGATATAGGATTGCAAATATTATTACTATTGTTATTGTTATTGTTATTATTATTAATATTATTATGATTATGATTATTATTGTTATTATTGTTATTATTGTTATTATCGTTATTGTTATTGTTATTATTATTGCTATTATTTATTTTATTATTATTATTATTATTTGCAGTGACTTTGTACAAGTGTGATGTACTAGCTGCAAATGAATGCAGTCTGTGTGTCAATCTGAACTACACTCGACCCTATCTGGAATGTTTCTGGTGCCAGAATACGTGTCAGTACAAGACCAATTGTCAGCAGCACGCCAGTGTGACGTGTCCAGCACCAAAAATCAATTCGGTATGACATTTGTGTTGCGTTGTGTCCTATCAGTATCTTTTTGTGGCACAGTCAAATGTCCCCATCTTCTCAAAATGTCTTAGAAGTGAAGTTGCCACTAAACCAGTCTCAACGGAGTTGCGAAATTGTCTTGGCTTCAGACTTATTCTTCTTCCTCTGGTGTGTTAAGCAGTTGCAGTACAGAGCTAAAAGCCAGAGTTTGCTAGCAGCAATCTGTTTTGTAATTTTCATCCTTTTATGGAATGTGTCGAATCATGTTCATATTGTTGCTAGGTCTCTGACTCCAGCTGAGAATTTGTTGACACGAATGTGTAGGCTCACATAACTAATACTAAGTTGAGCAATGGATGAAACCAAAATTTGTGTGGATGGTTGGTTGGTGCTCTGGTGTGTTTTGCTCCTTCTTTCCTATCAAACGTCTTGTGTCCTTATCTTTCCTTCTTCTTTCCTATCAAACATCTATCTCCCTTATCTCCCCTTCTTCTTTCCTATCAAACGTCTTGTGTCCTTATCTCTCCTTCTTCTTTCCTATCAAACATCTATCTCCCTTATCTCCCCTTCTTCTTTCCTATCAAACATCTATCTCCCTTATCTCCCCTTCTTCTTTCCCATCAAACATCTATCTCCCTTATCTCTCCTTCTTCTTTCCTATCAAACATCTATCTCCCTTATCTCCCCTTCTTCTTTCCTGTCAAACGTCTTGTGTCCTTATCTCCCTCCTCCATTTTTGTGTTTGTTACTCTCTTGTAACACCTCTAATCTTCAGTACCTATATGACCTTATTGTGTTGCAAGTGCCGTAAAACTCTCACTAAAGCTAAACTTAATCAAAAATATTTTCTCATGTTTTTCTCTGTTGCAGGTGTGGCCATTGTCAGGACCAATCCAAGGAGGAACAAACGTCACAATTGAAGGAAGCAATTTAGGAGCAAAGTTTGAAGATATCGAAAAAGCTGTGACCATTGCCAATGTAGGATGCCTGCCATTCAGATCACTGTATTCTCCGTCAAAAAGGTATCTGTCTGACAGAAGAGTTTGTTCATAACTGTCTCCCTATTCTGTTGTTTCTATGGAGAGCATCATTTTCAATTTTTATTAACAAAGCTGCTTTTACCCTTTTTCCAATCCTGTTAGAATGGGAAATACTGACTACTTAGTGTAAGCCATACACCATTTTGAAAAGAGACGTACGACCGAGTCTGACACTGAGCAGTCAATACGTGTTACCCTCTTTTGGTTTGTTAACTTCCATTAAATTTTGAAAGTATATGTTATAGATGAGGAATCTCAACTTTGATAACGATCTATTTGAGGATAGATTTTATCACCCTTTTGATATCCCTGAGGGTTCATGAGAAGTAAATTCACATACGAACCCTCTTGTTATGTGTTTATTTGGGGTGGATCTGGATCCTGTTGAAATTTTATGTTTGTGAGTCTGTGAAAATCACAAACTAAAATCATGAAAGCAGAAATTCGTTATTGTGATTGTAATCTTTGTGTCATTGTTGTGTCATTGTTTCCCCCACTAGAATCGTGTGCCAGACCCGCTGGAGGGGACAGATCGCTGAAGGCCCTGTCATAGTCAGCCTAGATAAGGCCAGCAGCAAGTACCAATCGAATTTTCAGTACAGAGTAAGTTCATTTCCCATTATTACGGTGTACTCCATTTGAATTGTTTGACCTTATAGCCGTAAATAATTTTCTTTGATGTTTTCATTTTTCTTTCTTTTTTTTTATCTTGTTGATGGTTAAAAGTATTCACCAATTAAGTAAGCCCACTGGATTAAACTGTTTTGTAAATAATAAAAATAAATGATAACGGTGTGAATTTTGAAGATTTATATGTCATTTCAAAATGCAAGGACTGCAGAAGGGATGGAATTATTCTTTATTTTTTACTTATATTAATTAATCTGACAGTTTTTGAGTAAGAGCCATGATAGCCAAGTTTACACAGCTTTAATCTGATTTTTCAGAGCCCGAGAATTGAAAGCATTGAACCAACATTTGGTCCAAAGTCTGGAGGGTCTCGAATCACTGTTAAAGGCCAAGACATGGACACTGGTGGCCGTCATGAAGCTTCATTTGGAGACATACCATGTGTTGTTGACAGGTTGGTGATTTTATTCATTTCAAACTCAAAACTCCTAGATAGGGCCTTGTCATTCTAGTTTTCATCTCTAGTCACTCAATTGAAAAATATCTGACTTCACTGTTATCAGGAACAAAGCAGAATAAAAGAGGGGTGATATAACTGACAAAGATGAACTTGCCCTTGAAGCAAGAACTTAAAAGAATTACTTCTGTTTTGTTACAAAATGAAGGCTTCGTATCATGCAAAATAAAAAAGCCCAGACTGCATTGATATTCAACGACTCAGGAGGCTTCAGAGAGGTAAAAGTTTATCATGTTTCCGCTGACTAACAGACATCATGACGATAATTAGAACTAAAGGGTATTTTATTTTTTATGAATGATGACTGGCGTAGCAAACAAGCACATTGTGAAATGCCCACCTAGAACAGATTTTCAGGTCCAGAAACTTTTCCTGTGCACATATATTCTTTGTATTTAAAATATTAGTACTCAGATCTCCAGTTCCCACCAATTCTACTATCAGTGTGCAAGACTGTATAGCCTAAAGCATAATGATCTGTATGTGTAACCCCTCACATCATTTTGCCCTTGAGCTAGCTGTGTGGAGTTATATGACTTTCATGTGTTTGTTATTTCTGTTTTGCCTAACTTATAATGATCTACTGCCATCTCTCAACAGCACCAAGACCACCAACAGCTCCATAGAGTGCATCACATCCAAGGTGTGGCAGCCTGAGCCAAAGACACCCATCAAGGTCTTCTTTGACGAAAAAGAATACTCTGTGAACACTTTCTTCGTGTACAAGGAAGATCCAACAATCACAGGAATTGGACCTTTGAAAAGCATACTGGAGTAAGTGAAAGGGTTACAATGACGATAACTGAATTGTTGCAGCTTCATTTTTATAAGGCTTTTTTCATTAGTTTTTTTTAAGAAATATATGTCAAGTTGAAAATAAAGATCTGGAGTGAATGGAAAGTTGGTAAACATTAACAATGTTGATAATGAGCTAGCAAAAGATATTTGATGCTCATAGATTGAACTTGTTCACTTATTTCGACTGAAAATAAAAGGACAAGAGAGTAATCTGCTTTGATGAACATATTCTATGTCGAAACCGATCAAACCTGATTTACTTGAATTTTATTATTCAGTAAGAATTGTGTCTTATGCTGAGTTAGTGATGAGAGTTTCCACGCTAAACTTTTTTGTTAAATCCAGCAGGCTTTCTTAAAACTGAGAAGCTTTTAATTTATTTATAATAAGTTAACTGTAAAATCAGAACAAGATCGAAAAATAGTAACCTTGCTCAAAATTCTTGTACTAAATAGTTGCATTCATGTTGTATTCCTTTCAGAGGTGGACGCACTCTCACTGTGATGGGCACAGAGTTTCAGTACATTCAGGAACCCAAGATGTTTGCCTGGGTGCCAACACTCAGTGGGGAACAGTACCCCACCAACAGCACTGTAAGTAATCCACATGGAATTGTTTATTGCATGTTTGTTTCAAAGCAAGGCAATACAAGCTGTAGGTATGAAGGCATTAAGATTTGATTTACAGAATTTGCAAAGTAATGGTTTAGCTTTTCACCTTGAAAGTAAAAGATGAGGGCATGATTGCTGAGTATTAATTTGTTCAGATCTTCCACTTGTCTGGGTTTTTTTTTTTTTTTTTGTGTTCATGTTGGTGGTTTTGTGTTGCTGTTTTTGAGGGGAGGGGGAGTGTTGTTTTTAGGGGGAGGTTCTTATTTTAAGTAATATAGTGCATTAGTCATCTCATGTTTTTAAACAACAATTACCATTTTCACAGGTCTGCAAAGTGATGAACAACAATGTGATGAAATGTCCCTCCCCACCACTTGTTGATTCCCTCAAGAACATTATCCGCTCCAAACGATCTGAGCCCAAAGACCATAAAGTCCCACCAGTGAAAGTTGTCCAGCTTGGCTTCATCATGGATGGTGTTCTAGCTCTGCGGAACTTGTCCCACGTTCCAAAGATGAACTCCAAGTTGCAGTACTACCCAAACCCAAGAGTGTATAACTTCACTGAAGCAAATGGAATTAAAAAACTGAAAGGAGAGAACCTTATAATAGAGGTTTGTAGAATATTTCCGAGATCACTCAATTTTTTATCTTACTTTGGTGAAAGTTTTTACAGTGCACATGAAGAAGAGTGGAGAAAATGATGAAAAGAAAGAGCCACTTACATTTGGCTCTGTGAGTTTGGGACATCCTGACTTTGCAAAATTAAAGTCTCCCTCTTATCTTTTTTATTGTAAAAAAAAAAATGCAGTTGAAAAGGTCACCTGTTGTCGAAGAGAAAAGTGGTCTTATAAGACTGGTGATCATCTTACCCAGTGTCATTGTTATGTAAAAAATATGCAATGGAGGATATGGGAAGTGACCTTATGTTCAGGTGATTGTCTTATGCACATGTTCAACTGTGCATAGTATTTGTCAACATCAATTAGTCTGTGTGACTGTCTGACATATGGTATTTGAAATTACTAAGCCGTCTAACCAATCTCTTTTCCTCAGGGAGCAGACTTGAACATTGCAGCAGAAAAACCTGAGGTTTCTGTCACTATTGGCTCGGAGCCCTGCAATGTTAGCGTCTTCTACATCGACCAGATTGTCTGTAAGCTGCCCACATCCCAGCCAGAGGGTACTGTTGGCAACACTGGTGAAAAAGACAGGAAAAGTCTACCATATGTTCGGGTGAGGAGAGGGGAAGATGGATTTTCTATTTCTATAGTACTAAGGGAGAACATTTTTATTTGGGGAATTTTAAGAGATGGGAACATTTATGTTTGGACAGTGTTATAATCTTCTGGTGCCTTGGTCATGAGGCTCTTTATATATAAACCATTTTCAAATACCCACATGTAATACTGACTCCCATTGTAGTAAATCAAGTTATTTTGTATAAGAATTTAGAGCATACTTTTTGGGAAAACAACAGCTTGTGTTTGAAAATAAACCAAATAAGGACAACTGTAAACATTATATTTATTTCCAAACTAAATGGGTATCGTTCATCTTTCTTTTGCCTCAGGTGAAAATTAACAACTTGGAGTTTCTGGTTGGCCGTGTAGAGTATGATGTTCCAGAGACGTTCACGTTTCCAACAGAAGCAATTGCTGGCATCGCAGCTGGTGGAAGCTTCCTGCTTCTGATTATCATATTGATACTCATTATCTACCGACGTCAGAGCACAAAGGCTGAGAGAATCTACAGGAAGCTGCAGATTCAGCTTGACAATCTTGAAAGCAATGTTAGGAATGAGTGTAAACAAGGTAAGTTTGTCTTTGTATCTTAGGGTGTTTGTTTTAGTAAGCGTTTTACGGCACTTGCAACACAATTGCATCATATAAGTGCTGAAGATTGGAGGTGTTCCAAGAGAGTAACAAACACTTAAAAGAAGGAGGAGAGATGAGAATGATAGATGTTTGATAAGAAAGAAGGAGCAAACCACACCAGAGCTCCTGCCAACCACCCACTCTGAGGGTGTACTCATTTGCAGCCTTCCTCTTTGTGAAAATATGACTTGTATCCTTTTGTTTTGTTTTTGATTTTTATCTTAGTCATGTTTTTATTCATTTAGAGAGAATAGGAAATCCTTGAATACTTAACGCTAAATAGAAAATAAGCTTAAAAGCTGGCAGGGACCTCAAACCTTCAGAAAATATTAATATTGGGGAACTCAATATACTTTTTTACTGTTATACTGAATAACTATTCTTTGCATAGATTTTATGTGCCGTGGAAACTGGTTTTATAATGAAAAAAGCTCAAATAAGCAAAGCTCTAATAAGTGAAATAACATTACTTATGATGTGAACTACTATGTAAAATTTTGCTGAGACTGGGCAGCTTTTATAACTGTCGATACAATTCAAGTTGCCTGAAAATACTTATTTTCAGGATTCATTTCTGTTAGCACATTCTTTAATAGAAGCCTTCTTGTTCTCTACAGCCTTTGCCGAGTTGCAGACAGACATGACAGACCTCACTGGAGACTTGATATCTAGTGGCATTCCTTTCTGGGACTTCCATAGCTACACTTTCAAGGTCCTCTTTCCTGGAATGACTGACCACATTATCCTTCACCCTCCAATTGTGAGTAAAAATTTGCATATAACGTTAGATGGAATTTAACATTGCTTTATTACTTTTGTGCCTGTGCTTTCTAGATCATACTTTAATTTATCATTTAAACCAATACACCTTGTCAACAGTGTTGGGGTCACTACAGTCGGAACATGTCCATCTCTGCTCTCCCCCCCCCCCCCCCCTTTTCAGGATCCCTCCAAGAACTTGTCTGCTTATAGATTTAAAAAAATAATACTTACTAAATCTAATGGGTTATGTGAGTGCTCTTTTTGTAATTTTTCTCAACTGACAAATGACAAAAGTATTTGACTTTTTTACAAAAATTTTGCCGACAATATCCATTCCTATAGCAACTGCAGGGTATTTCTATCTGAATGTTCAACATGAAATATTATGCTCGATCTGTTTCAGCAGCTACACAATATTTTCACCTGTATTTTCATCATGAAATATATGCTAAATCTGTTTCAGCAAAAGAATGGAAGGTTCCAGTTCTCAGATCATGGTCTGCAGCTATTTCATCAACTCCTGAGCAAGAAAGTGTTTATGATCACGTTTATAAGGACTCTGGAGGAGCAGAGAGCATTCAGCATCAGAGACAGGTCAGTGTTTCTTGTAGGATCATTCTCTAACAGCATTTTCTTTGTTAATCCAGGAACTCTGTTATCTTAGTATCATGCTAGACAACAATATGATTGACAATAGTAAATAATGATAACTGCATTTATATAGAGATACAAACTATGTATAGGGCCTAATGCTTTATGCGCTTTAAAACTATTATTACCCTAGCAGACCCCAGAATACTCAGAAACATTTTCAGCTTCCTAGGAAGCATACAGTGCAAGCTGCTGATAAGTCCTCAGACACTAACAAAGGACAAGACCTTTCACAATCTATAGGCGGGTACCCTTTCCTACTTGTGTGAAGTGAGGAAAATTAGTGTAAAGTGCCTTTCCCAATGTTAGGCCTCTGATGGGTTTCATACCCATAACCTTTCAGTTACAAGTCCAACTGTCTAACCGTTAAATCCCCCTATGACAATGCCTCTTGAGTCTTCTACTAAGAATGGAGAGTAGTTCTTAGGTCCAGCCCACTTTCAAGTTCCTTCAAATGGGTTTGAAATTTATTGTTATTATTATTATTATTATTTGTATTATTATTATTCATCAAAGTTGGTTAAAACATCATATGACATGTGAGAAGTGTAATTCATTATCACAATCTAAAACTTCTGATTGTTTACAGATCTTTAATAAACTTTTCTTTTTATTTGCAGGGCAAATGTTGCCTCTCTGTTGATGATTGTCTACTTGAACAATATGGAGTATGCCACTGAGTAAGGAAACCATTTTACGCATCTACATATTGTGCATGATTTCATATTAAGTAATTATCATAGCATCAATTACTCATCCTGCATATTTTTTTGCAAGCTTGTTATCTCTCTCTACTTATTATGATGATTTGCGGTTTAGCATACAAAAGTCCTTAGTAAAGCATAGTATCATTGCTAGTAACTCAATTCATGCCTAAAGAAAAAGTATTTACTCTAGGCCTAGCGTATAAACATAGTATGTTCTTGTAATCACATAAAAATAATTTGGGGCTTCCCTGCCTCCCCCACCATCGTCTTCGTTCTTCATGCTCTTCCTTTGGTCTTTCCTATCCAATTGTATGCTTCTCTAATGACAAATCGGTCAACGATTTTTTTACTCTATCCGCTTTTATACCAATCTAACTTTGTTATCTAACTGTTGAACACAAAGCATCTCATAATCCTTGACCCGTCACAGCTAAATACGTCTCTTGATTTGATTTTTGTCAGTTGAATATGCTACTCGTATTGTCATTCTATTGTTATACTGAAACCTGCTTTAATATTTAATATCTATCACCTGGCAATGTCTTCCAGGAATGAAATTAAATATTTGACCTTCATTTGCAGCATACTCAAGTCTTTGCTGGTGGACCTAGTTCAGAAGTCTGTGGAGGGTCGCCATCCGAAGCTCATGCTGAGAAGGTAGGCCTGTTATGATTTTTGCTATTGTTAATTATTTAAGGAATAATAGAGTATACTTTTTCTAAAACCATAAAAAAACTGCATATTATGTAGTCATTGATTGTGCTTAGGATGTGGAGCTAAAGAAAACAAAATAGTAGTGAAATTAATTTCCATTCACTCCTTTTTATTCCCAGGACATTTATCGGCTTTACTTATTTTGTGTAAATTGTTCCCTCATGCGAGTTTTATTTCTGTCTTTTTCAGGTCTGAGTCAGTTGTTGAGAAGTTGTTGACAAATTGGCTGTCAATTTGCTTGTATAAATACCTCAGGGTAAGACATTTATGTTCTTTTCCATTTGATGAAGAAAATTATCAACAAATTTTAACTAGAAGAAATTACATATAAGCTTGTCCAAATTAAGGATTGATTATGTTCTATAGTTAGTTCATCCTTGTAGAAAAGGTATGTGTTACAAAGCACTATCAAATAAGTTAATGTATC
Organism: Aplysia californica; assembly: GCF_000002075.1. NCBI lineage: Eukaryota > Metazoa > Mollusca > Gastropoda > Aplysiida > Aplysiidae > Aplysia > Aplysia californica. The sequence goes on along the minus strand of NW_004797467.1, from coordinate 1,118,648 downwards.
TATAAAACAATTATCATTAGGTTTCTCCCAAAACACATTAATTTCCTTGATCTTCAAACTGGACTGTAAAACTAAAATGTTGAATAATTCAAAGAATCTTGAAAATGTACTTCTTCTGTTATTTGGATCATTAGATCTAAAAAAATGTAATGGTTTTTAGGGATAGGATGTCATTTTAAAATTTGACATTGTGTGTTTCAGGACTATGCAGGAGCATCTTTATTCATGCTGTACAAAGCAATCAAACTCCAAGCTGAGAAGGGTCCGGTGGACGCTGTCACTGGCGACGCACGCTACTCTCTCTCCGAAGACACTCTGCTGAGAGAGAAAATTGAGCCCAGAGTTCTTGTAAGTTTTTGTTCCTTTCAAGTTAATGTTTCCTTTGAAAAGTTAAGCACATCACTGTGTCAACTTATTGTTTGTCATGATTAAAAGTAGTTTTAGAAGGAGCTTGTTTAAAGGGAATGGAATCTCTTTAAGTTAAAAAGACATGGTTAAAAAAAGAATAAGTATTTTGAAAAATGTAAAACTTTTTGTCTCTTTGTGTTATGTTGAATTTTTACTCTATAGAATGGGCAATTACTGATGGATATCTTTTTTTCCATTTTCAGACTCTGAATGTGGAAAGCGGAGGAGAAATTGTCCAGTGTCGTATCCCAGATTGTGATACCATCACACAAACCAAGGAGAAAATTCTGGACCACATCTACAAAAATATTCCTTTCTCCCAAAGACCACATGTTCGAGATCTTGAATTGGGTATGTCTACATTGTTTCATCTTTTCCGATATGCAAACATAGTGTAAAAAGTAAAGCTATGAACTTATAGACCTTTTTTCCATTTCTGAGACACCGGAGAGGAAAAAGAAAAACGTTTTCGATAAGAAAGAAGTGACAATGTGGAAAACTCTATAGATCATACCTCTATTTCAAATATTGATAAACTGACGTCAATAGATAGTGCCAGTGGTAATTTTCACTTTTTGCAAGTAAGGTACAAGTTTTGTAGAGTGATGTACTGTGTTTGGGTTTTTTTAAGAATAGGAGCAAGAATGGAATAAATAGAAAATTTATATATGAAAGAGAAGACACAGAAAGTCTGCGTCTGCACGGATGATAACACCTATAATGACACATATGTTTCTGGGGACACTTCTTTAGAGAGCGATCCATCTCATCGTAATTCATCTATCACAACTTTTATTCGTAGTGTGCATGTGAGCATGTGATTGTTTTTGTTTTATTATACATTATATACATTGAGAAACATTAAAAAGCTATTATTGTGTGATATGATGTGACCAGGCTCAAACTGAATCAAGATGAGATTTCATATATCATTAATGATGCAAGAACTGCTCGTATGAAATCTTTTGTTTTATATGTTATTGAAAATATTATTTTTAATTCCAGAATGGCGCAATGGACCTACAGGCCCATTAACCCTCACTGATATTGACATAGCATCACAGAACAAAGATGGATGGAGACGTCTCAATACACTGTCATTTTACCGAGTGCACGACGGTGCTTACATGACCTTGCTTCACAGACAGCAAACCATGAAATCTATGAATGGTGAGCTTTGCATATATGACTGATTTGTGATGGATCATTTTTTTTCTTAACTCGCATCAATTCTGGTTGTTTCTTTTTACCTCATAGCTAAGATTAAATAGGCTTTTGAAAGAAATAGAATATATTTTTATGTGGTTCAACAAGAACAGTACCTGATTGATATCCTTAATGGGACATCGTTAGACTCTTATTTTATTTGGAAATCATTTTGGGATCCATTTCATCGTTTTGTTATTCCCATGTTTAACATATTTCTCAATCATGGGTGACCTAGCTTTTGAAGTGATATTTTGGTTTATTTGTGTAGCCATCAGTTTGAGTTCATTTGTTTTTGTTATGACCATCAACATTGGCGTTTTGTTTGTGATCATTGTACACCATATCCCTTTTTCTTCCTAGGTTCCCTTGATAACTCAGTGCTTTCCATAGGTTCTGTGTCACCAATACTCAAGAAAGACCAAGAGTCTGGCTTCAAAGAATGGCATCTGGTGAGGATTTACTCTCCTTAGTGAATACTTGAAACAGGATATGTGAATATGATACGATACCTTTCTTAATTATTTTTGTCAAAAGCAAAAAAATAACCAACATGCCAGTCAGATTGTGCTTCCATTTTCTTTTTTTTGAGAGAGAGATGACATTTATATTATGTAGAATATATATTTTGATATTAATTAAAATAACAGTGGGACAAAGTTGCTGTTAGAAAATGTTGGTAGTGAAATACTTGGTGCATGTCTATGCTTTATGACTGGTTTAACTTGACATTAGTGGAGTAGGCCCCCTAATCGTGTTTTGGTAACATAAAAAATATATTACAGTTCACTACATCTGTTGACTGGGTTGACTCTTTCTTGTGTCTTGTGCTCATGAGAATTGACTGTTCTGTTCTTGTTTTCTTTTGTTTTCTGCTTGGAAGAGAAGCACATAAACAAAACTAACAATATTCATATGGACTCTGATAAAAATTTAAAAATATAAAGATATGCAGAGAGGTAGAGAAAAGTGAGACATGTCAATGTTTAAGAGTACTTAATGACCCCTCTTTTTTTGTTTTTTTCCCAGGTCAAGCATGAGGACACTCCCGTCAAAGATGGAGGTGTGAAAATGATTTCAGAGATCTTCCTTACTCGGTTGCTTTCTACGAAGGTAAAAATCAGTTCTATCTTATGAAGAATGTCATATCGCAATGAAAAAGAAAACATGAGAGTATAAACCTAAAGAAATTCACTTATTGTTTTACCCCACGACTGACAGGTTCCTAAAATTCTTTATTTGTGGAAAGCAAAATTATGATACAAGACTGTGAGGTAAGCTGTTTATTTTCATTTTTTTAAAACTAAACCAAAAAAGAAAAAAAACTGTAAGGATGTGCAACAAACTTTCTAATTTATACTACGCTCATATTTATCCTGATTAATAAAACCAAGTTTATACTGTTTGATTATTTAGAAGGCCATTAAATAAATGTGAGAGATTTATTTTCAGTTGCAGTTGTATTATGTTTTGCCAGCAACAATAAGTTTCACACATTTCTTTATTGTCATATTGTATTTTTCTTTCCAGGGCACCTTGCAGAAGTATGTGGACGATTTCTTCAAAAATATGTTGAGTGCCTCCCCATACGTTCCCCCAGTCATCAAATATTTGTTTGATTTCTTGGATCACCAAGCTGATGTGTATGGCATCTCTGACCACGAGGTGGTGCACACATGGAAATGCAACAGGTGAAGGAATTTTTTTTTTTTTAATGTTTGGATGTTTTTGGTTATGTAAAAAGAAGAAGTGTGTTGATAAGATAATGATTTTTTAGTGCTAGGAATGTGCAAGACCAATGGACAGAAAGGAATGGTACCATTAAGTTTGGGCTATTGAGTGCACCTGTATATAATCTGCATCCATTAGATTTTTTTTAAATCTGTACTTTTTTCACAAATAAGTTGCATTGGTTTATAAGCCACAGCTGAGTATATTGGGACTAATTTTGTCAGATGTGTGAAATGAAAGGGGTATCGGTTTTAATTCGTCTTTTTGGAGTTTACTTTCATCTCTTGACAAGATATTTTACTTCAATATGATGAAATTCAAAACAGTAACGCGAGTTTTGTTCTGCACCTAGCTAGAATCTAGCTGCAGTTACAAGTTGCTCCACAGTTTGGGGGTTTTTTTTGGTGGGAGAGGGAGAGAGAGACGGCGAGAAAGAGAGTGGAGAGGGAGGGTGAGTTAGAGGAAGAGGGATGTAGAGAAATGATCGCTATTAGAACCATATGGTGTTCATTTTTTTTGTACTATTGTAAAACGCATTGAGCTTTATTATTTTTTTACTGGAAATGCGCAATATAAGTGAAAGTAATTAATATTATTATTATTGATTTTCAGCTTACCTTTGAGATTCTGGGTGAACATCATAAAGAACCCAGACTTTGTGTTTGATATAAACAAGCCAAGAATAGTGGACTCGTGCCTCAGTGTGGTTGCCCAGACTTTCATGGACAGTTGTTCCACATCAGAACATCGACTGGGCAAGGTTTGTGAGAAGCTCTAGGCTACTTGTCTAGGTTTTTCTGCTTTCTTTGGTATTTTTAAAATTATTAATGTTATTACTGTTCTGTTATTATTTTTCTTATATTATTATTGTTATTATTATTATTATTATTATTATTGAATCATTATTATTATTATTATTATTATTATTATTATTATTATTATTATTATTATTATTATTATTATTGTCATATCATTATCAATAGCATTACCATTATCATTATCATTGTAAGTACAGAATGAATAATAAAAAGTAGATGGAGAATAGAGTATTTGTGAATTGAAGTTTTGATGACATTATAAAAAGTGTGTATGACATTTCATCCTATTGGCACTCTTGGGCTTCTTCAGGGTTTAATCATTATCATCCTCATTATTATGTTCATAATCATCATCATCATTGTTGACAGCTCAAATATTTTTTTAAAAGACCAAAAATTTATGGAAACTATAGAATTTGAAAATTTATAATACTGAAAATAATAAACATCATCATCATTATCATCACTGCTGTAATGATTTGTTTGATTCAAACTTACTCACATTCCCAGCTGTTAAAAGAATGAAACACTTTTTTTCTCTCTCCTGAAAATTTTCGCTTTCTGGGCTTGCAGTACATTTGAACAGTTTGCAGATGATATAGAGTCTAATATTCATTGTGTCACACAAAGCAAGAGAAACAGAAAGAGATAAGGAGATCATTTTCGGTGAACAGGAACTGTATGAATCTCACACGCCAAGTTGACTGCTTAGTAACCCATCAAATTAGTTGTTTGTGAACCACAAAGTGCTTGTTGTACTTATTTTCACTTCTGAAATAGTACGTTGACTCTTTATGTGTGTTTCAGGATTCTCCGTCCAACAAGCTGCTCTTTGCCAAAGACATTTTGCATTATAGGAAACTGGTGGAGAAATACTTCACCGAAGTAAGAGAAATGCCCTCTCTAAACGAGCAGGAAATGAATGCCTTCCTTGCAGACATCTCAAGGGTAAATATAGCTTTATTTCATATCCCTCGGTGTGCATCACAACAATACATATTGATTTTATCTCTAGATTCTGATATTGATTACCTTTCCTCATGCAGCCTAAGCCTGTATTTGCATTTATTTGTAAATTTCAACAGTGCTTATAATTTATTTTGAATAGTACAAACAATCTGACAAAAAAAATCTACTTTTAAACTAAATGATGGGAATTTTGAATTTCATCCCTTTTACCGCTTAAATGGGAAACAAGGAATGTAACCTGCAGAAATAACTTGGTTGATGAATGTTTTTATCCAGTGTATATATATATGTACATTCAGGATTCCATTGACTGAGTTGATATTTCAGTACCTTACAGCTTCTCTAATAGTTGCAGGGAAAACAAAACAAAACAAAATTATAACATTGTTGACCCCAAGGACATTAAAGGTTTTAGTCTATTTAGTCTATTTAGTGCTTAATATTACTCGATTGAGAATGAAGCATTTTGCACAATTAGCAAAAATAAGTGAAGGCAAACAAAGGCACGTAAAGGAGAAAAATATAGCATCTTAATATATCTTGAGTTTTGAAGCAAGAGAAACATATTGATATTCATGAATTTGTAAACTGTATAAGCATATTGTTAAGAGAAAACAACTAATATGTTTTTTGTTGTTGTTTTTTTCTTTCCAGACCAGTCCAAAACTCTTCTACATCTCCAGTGCATTAGGAGAACTTTATAAATATGTCTCCAAATATAAAAATGAGGTACAGTATTGATTGCATTCTTTTTCTTCTGCTCGTCTAGTCTTCACATACACCAATACATTTTTTTGGTCTCTTCATTTATTATGGTTCTATGCTGGTTACTTTGTTTGCATTAACTATCACTGTGCCAAATGTCTTTAAATGAAAATAGGAGAAAGACTTTTCTCTTGAAGTTATAGATTCATTTATCTGTATTTGGATATAATTTTTTTTCCTCTCAGCTAATGAGCTGTTATAAATCTTTGTTTTGTTAGTAGCAGTGCTTTGATAACAAATTCCTGCTATAAAAATAAATACAGATTTGCTTTCTTGGGGTTTCTAAAAATTCAATAGGAAAACTAACTCCTGCAAATTTGGAAGGTTGAATTTGATATACGGTTACTCAATGTTATTGTCATTATTTTTTTTAAATTATTTTTATTTATATCTTCTCTAGGTTTGGGGGAGGGTGTTGTTTCTAATGACATGCAAGGGCTAGGTAGGCCAAAGACAGTGGAATTTTATGTCCTCACTGTGTGATTTTTGAGTGGCGTAAACATGAGAAAGTATAATCTATGATTTGTAATAAGATTCCTGTTGGTGTTTCAGCTGATGGAAGCTCTGGAGCAAGACAACCAGGCCAGTGCCTTGCAGCTGTCCTGTAAACTCGGCCATGTTGTTTCTTGTATGGAAGGACCGTCGGGCACTATGGCCTATGTATGATACCAGGAGGCTGGTCATAATGGACTTGAGCTTGACTGTTGCCTGAAAATGCTTCCTGTATTGTGATATTCATTGCTGAATATGAACAGCTTCCCTTGAAGGATGGTGCATAAAAATGCTGATCATCGGAGTACCAGTGCTCTCTGCTTATTCGGATTTTTTCAAACTGTGTTTTGTGAATTTGTGACACTGTCATGGTGATGCTCAAGGTAGCCTTTGGCCTATACTGATTCAGAGGTCAGAAATACCACATTGAGCAAATATTAAATTCATTGGCGCATTTTAACGGATATCAATTCGTGATAAACATTCACTAATGTGACCTCCTGGAAACAGATTTGTTCCTTGCTCAGTGGAAATGTTTTGTGTGATTGAAACTCTCTCAAAGAAGCAAAACGTGGTCGTCTGTCTTCAGTGTGAGACTTAACAGTATTAAACTTTAGCAAGCAAAAGATGTTCCCTTGTTGTGGTGAAAATCGCAGCAGAACATTAAATCTAAAGGCGATCATCTCAGTGCTCAAAGTCTGAGGATCTGTTTTCAATTGCAAAGACAGATTTTTTTTTTTGAAAGGTGGAATATCAGGACTTATGTAAAACGTAATGTATGGTATTTACTATTTGTTCTTGTTGTCCTCAGTTTAGCGTAAGTTATTCTGTGGTGCAATGAAACTCTGTGTACTGCCTTGTAAAAAACAGGTTTGATAGCTCATGTGTTTTCAAGTGGGCGAAAGTAAGGTGGACTCAAAGAATTCTGTGGACTTATTTCCTTGCTTTGAAAGTGAAATATGTGGCCTAGATGACGTTGAGATTTTGCTTGCTGTTGTTGAGCTGCAGTCAACAGAGACGCTTTTGTGCAAGTGCATGTCAGGGTCTGTAAGACTTGAACTCACTCTCATCAACAAAGACTTGGGCTTTGAAGACACTGCAAATCTGAAAACCTCAGAAAGTTAACAATCCCTTTGTCTTTCATTAACTTCATAGACCCTTTTCATATTATGTCAAAGCCATGTTTCACTCAACAGAGCAAAAGTGTGTCTTTGACTCAGACCAGATGGTTTTCTTTTTGAAGAAAAACATTTCCTCGACAAGCTGTTCAAATGTACTAAGTCCAGAGAGCAAAATTTTTACAGTGAAAAAAGTTATGGTTCTTTTTTTTAACAATTGTACCTAAATTGTGTACTTTTTCTTTATATTTTTTCAACATTTAGAATTTGAATTTTAGGTACATGTTTCTGTGGCAATTGCAACAGGTATCTTAGACTAGGAAACTACAATTAAATGATTGTTTAAAAATTTTGGGCTTAGAGTACATTTAAAGAGCTGGTCAACGAATTATGCATTGTTTTAAACCTTATGAAAGATACAGCTGTTGAGCATGCACCACTCTACTGAGTTGATGAAAAATGGCTGATTGTTGAGCTGTACAGAAACATGGCAACTGCTTGCTTCAGTTTCATGTTTGACAAATTATGCTTGGATTTATGACTTAGTCGGCATAATGCTCAAAACCTTTTTGTTAGCAATAATGTAACATATCACTGCATTGCGACTGCACCGTTATATTTCTTACATTAAAGTAAGTTAAGTATTACCAGTATTCTCAAGGATCGACTGTGGATCAAGCAGTTTAAAATTTGAGTTTTTCTCGCGCAGTTCAAATTAATCCAAAATAAAGACTTGTGTTAATCAAAGTTGTTGGTTTTTCAGAATACTTGAGTGCTGAACAGACCATAAAGTCTGTGATAAGGTCAGTCTTCATTGTGAAGAGGATCTTTTAACAAAAATTTATAGACAGCATAAAGTTCTCAATATATTTCATTGATTATGAGAATTACAAGTCAAGTACATAGCATAGATAATAAGATATATGAAAATCGGATAAACAAGGGAATTCCAGTTTCTGGAAGTTAGTGTTGGAGGACACAAGGTAAAATTTAGTCTACTTTTGAGCTGCCCTGCAGTGAAACTCTGCAAAAGCTGATGCCTAATGATGAGGCAGGCCCTGCTTTTGCAAAGCACAATATAGAGCCTTCATCTTGAAATATCTGCACTGATTATATTACCTAAGCCTACATTTACTGCTGCTGTGCTATATTGTGTGTTTGTTTTAAGTGTTTCATTTTCTTTTTCTTGCTGTGTGAGGATTTGGTCCAAGTACCAGTTACAAGTAGAATGGGTTGGTTTTTTTTCAAGCAAGGTATATTATGTTCAATCCACTTCAAGCTAAAAACCTGGGGGTGTAGTTTTGTGCACAATTAGCAAAGAGCTTCCATTGCATGTATGTGTTTGAATGAGTCGCAAAAGTGAAAGAGGTTGCTTCGATTTATTTTGTCTTGTTATCTAGCGTCTTGTCTTCTATTTACAGGGGTTTACATCACTCCTTCCATACGGCTTTTGTATATAGAAAACATTTTTCATATTCTGTTGATCACGATATTTACTCTAGAGGTGAAGATAAGCACATTGATTTTTTAAAACCACAACCCTTCAATCCATCGCTTGATTTGCAGTACCTATTATGATTCTGTGTTTAACATTCCAAACAATATCCTGCTATGCAAATTCTGGCAATGTTTTGCTGGTTCTTTTGAAGTGTCAGTTGTGCTGCTTGTCGGCTAGTCTGGCAAAAAAAAAAAAAAAAAGAAACACCAACAGATGTCAGAAGAATTCTTTCCTGCTTTCTTGGGATGTATGCCTCATAGATCAGCAATGGAGCTACGTGTCTTTTTTTTATGTGACCCTATAAAAATTACACCCTGAAAGAGTTACAAACTTAAAAGTATTTTTATTTAAGCAGCAAAAAAAAAAATCCACAAAAAAACACAGACCAGAACTCACAACAGAGCGCATGGTAACATGAGTTGTTTTTTTCTTGAGCTGATAGTATGAACAACATGTATTATGCTGATGATACAGTCTTGATAGCTGATTCTCAGTCCAATAATTCCAGGAGATTCTCTCTAGAGTGACAGAGGAAAGTGAAAAGAAGGGGCTACAAATGAACGCCTAGAAAACGGAATATATGGTGTTGACATCCCAGTTAGCAACACTACATCATGTAAGAATGAAAGTATAAAACTGTTCAGCAGCTCAAATACTTTTCTTGTTCAATTACCCCAGATTCAAAAAGTGACACAGAGATAAAACAGAGTATTGCAATATCTAAAGAAGCTTTCAACAAAGTGAAGTCCACTACCTTCTTACACAGAAATATAACAGTGAACACAAAGATAAGAAACCAGAAAACGCATCATGTGTGACCAATCCTTGTGTATGGATACAAGAGCTGGACTCTAAACAAGGACATGGAGAGAAGACTTGAAGTCAAAAGTCAAGTGTTGATTCGAATGATTGAAATCCAATATAGGCCTACAGTAGACTAGGTTTTGAACTTCGAAAACTGTGGGTAATAATGATTGCATCTTAAGCTAAACTAACATTTTCTTTTGTCTTTGCCCAAGTCTAAGATCTGCCTCTTACAGATTTTATTTTGAATTTTGAATCAATATTTTTATATCTTTTTTTTTACGATGTAATATAATATGAAAACATTTTTTCATTTTTATAGTTTTGCCTTGGCTTTGTATTTTTTTCCCAGGTAACATCCGTTTACAGCTTAACAAGAATTTTTTTTCCCAAGAGAGAAAAAAAGTCTGCAGTTTTTTTTAGGAAAATAAAATAAAATTCTTGCCTCTGGAACAGTAAAATTATGGTAATAAAAACAGAAGAATGAATTTTAGAGAATCATTTCACCCAGATTGGCATCAATAGTCCTTGTTAATTTAGAAAGCATCATTTGGGCATTTTTATGTGTGTCAGTTAGGTGGCTTATCTCTCAGATATGTGAAGAATTAAAAAATCCTATTGCCTTTCCGTGATTTCTTTTAATGTGTAGGCATATTCTTCTTCTTAAATTTTACTGTGCTTGGAAACTGTTCTTGTACTCTCATTTGCATGTTGTTGTTGTGTTAAAATTTCTCATATAAGCCTTGAAATTGAAAAAAAGAACAGACGAAATGAACATTGTTTCTATTTATGCTGTACAGCGGTCAATGTATTTACCATAGTTTGACAGGGGTCAGTTTAATGTAGAAAATACAATCAAAGATGGATGACAGTTTCAACTCAAGATAACAATTCATTCCATTTCCGGTAAGTTTTAACATGCACATAGAAAGCATTAGCTTTACAGATGTGACATCATTTGCTTCCATGAATGGATTTTTCTGCTGATTTTACCCTGCATTTATGCCCTTTGAGCAGAGGGCCAGATAAATTTTTTATCAGAATTGGTGGTTGGGGAACTTCTTTCTTTTTAACTGCAATGAAAGTCTTCATCATAAACTTGATTTGAATTGTCTTTTATACTCTTTGTAAGTAAGGCATCATTGGCCTAGTGTGCGTGTGTATGTATGTGCGTGTGGGAGGGAGGGTGTATATTTGTGTATGTGTAATTGTGTATTTGAGCACAAGTATGTGTGCACACCTTCATTTACATAAGAATGTGGATGTGCAGGCATACAAAATGTGTCGAGTGTGACTAACATATCTTTTTTGCATGGTGCCGTTTGAATGAATGGGTGGTCCTTCATACTTTTAACTTCTCTCTGTGTATAAAAGACACTTCCTCTTCCTCATTCAGTGGGTCTTTCGTATGCAGACAAAGAAACAATTAAAAGGGTGCTTATGTGTGTGCATACTTCCAGTGTTGTAATCTCTGTGTGTTTTTGAACTCTCAGTGCTGGAAAAAAAAGAAAATGTAAGCTTCACATGTGGAAATGTATTTTATGCTGTTTCTTTGCTTCTGGAGAAAAAAAAATGAATATGAATAAATGTCATGATGATGATTGCTGGGGGAAATTTCCTAGAGTTTATCTCCTTGAACGTATCTGCAGAGTTGCATGGGAGGCACCGTTTGTATAAATATTTGCTCTTATACCAACATTGCATTACCATCTACTTTTTTGTTGACAAAGTCCCATGTATATTATTGAATTTTTCTTATTTATTTGTAATGTACATATATACATACTAAAGATATAAACACATACACTGCTGCTCAGCAGAAAAATCCAAATGTTTGTCCAATATGAGTGTCATTTATGTCTGAGCCTCCCTGTGAGCCATGTGAATGTAAGGGAAATATTATTGTGGTCTTAAGTATCTGCGTATGTGTGTGTGTGTGTTTGTATGTGTGTACGTGTGTGTGTGCATGTATGCCTCTGCTAATATAAGTGAGAGGGAGAGAGAAAGAGACAGACAGACAGTAGAGATGGAGGGAGGGAGAGCATGTAAGTGTGCCTTTCATAATTAATGTGTAAGCTTATCATTTTCTTGAACATGTACAAATAAGGAACTTGAAGAGGAGAGAGGGGAAATGTTTTATAAAAGTCACTAAACTGATAACACCATCCCGTTGGCAGATCTACTACACCAGGAATGTTGAATCAGCACACACTCACGACGCGGTAGAATCAGGCGCTCGTCAATTTTTGGGCATGTAGAGTTCAGGGTATCATCTTAAATCCTGTTCATTTCTCTATCTCTTGATAAAAAAAATACCCATCTTGAATAAAAGTCGATATATTTGAAATTGAACGAGGTGGGGTCACTTGGTTTCAGAAGTAAAGTTACCGAGAAAATTGTTGCCAAAGTTTGGTGATTTCCACAGCCTGAGAGTCCTTGGAAACTGAAAATTTATTATTTTTATACCTTTAATATTTGTTTTCCAGTAAAATCTGCACAAAATGTGTTTTTAAATGGACATAAAGGTATAGAATCAAACAACAAAAAATTTGATAAAAATTGCGGAAGCAGCGGAAAAATGCCAATATAATCTTTTATTTCATTATTTTGACGAGCGCCTAATTTCACCACAGTGCCTCACACATTATAAATGTCAGCTATCATTGTTCCTCAAGAGCCAATTTTGTAAAAAGGATATTGCAAGGTGACGTAACTGACTAATGCTTCAGAGAGTGAGAGAAAATCAGGGCTTAGGTACCGGGTATATTCAAACATTAGCATGAACGCTCGATTCGTTATTATTATTTTATTATTTTGTGTAGAAGCATGTTAATTTCATTTACATATATGTATTATTTTAGTGCTAAGAAGTTATGCAATTGTGTAATTAATCACCTAGAAAAGTGAACAAAACCTTAAGCTAGTTGTAGGAAGTGCATGACAAAGTATTTAATTATCAATTTCATTGTTTCTCATGAATAAACACTTAAATGCCAGTGTTTTGTGATTGCAAAAAAAAAGACTAATACCTAACACCAAGTACCAAAATACAATTAAATTATTTTCTAATGTTCAAGATAAAGAAAAAGTATGACCGCTTTTCCTATTTGCATTGTTCTTACACCCCATATCCATATTTACTCGTTGTTAAAAGATAAAACTCTTGCAATTTCGCTGAAAAAGCGCCTCTAGAACTGTTTCCAAAAATATACTTAAGGTTCTTTATCCAGTTTTTTTTAGTAATGGATATATAGACCCGAACAGCAACTTGCGCTGCTGACAGCCGAAAAACTCTGCAGACTAACTCTGGCAGGGAGATTATCAGGAAAGAATGTTTTGCTGTTTCTGGCTCTTTTATCCAGTTTCTTGATTAATGGTATATCATTGTACTCAGTTTGTTCTGACAGACGTTTAACTTTTTTTAAAGCCCATTTAAAACTGCTTCTGAAAACTTATAATTTAGTTTTACTTTTGTTTGAATTGTTTGTATATATAGAATTTGTGAGAAATCTTTTTGAAGGGTTTGTCCCAGTTTAGCTCAGCCTGGCACTTTTTTTTTAAATTTTTGTATAGCTTTGTACGCTTGCTGCTTTATTGTGAGATTAATAATACTCAATGCACTACCATCATGACAAAATTATGAGAGCTTGCTGAATTAATACATGTGCAATAGAATCGTTAAAAAATGACATTAAGATTTCACAGTTGCTTTTTTTCTCTCCTACTGAGTAGATGGAATAACTTGACACAGTGCTAACATTTTGGCCTAAATCAGACTTTTTCCCAAAATGTAAGTGATCTGTCAGAGGCTGACTACCCCTTACACATCCTTAGCTTATGTGCTTTCATGAGTACTCATTGCATAGCATGTTAAGAGAAGATGTGCTGTATAGTTAGACAAACAAAGTGCATTTTTTTCTTCTTCCCTATTATCAAAACTACACTAAACATTGGCCTAAATGTTAGCAATGTGTCTATATTGTAAAACAACAGTATTTTTATTCACAGAAAATCTTTGTATAATTTATAAATGACTGATACAGAACTGCGTCTGTGTGCTTGTTAAATGTGAATCATGGGTGAAGTGAGGGTTTGAAACTGAGCAGTCTCTGTTGTGGTTCTGTGGATATGTCAGTTAATTTCTCTCTGCCAATGTGTCTCCCTTGCCCATGTTTCCAATGAGAATGATAATTATGTATTGATGATGAATTATTATTATAGGTTTGACTTCACACAATATAATGAATAAAAAAAAAAGAAATGATTAATCTGACAAAAAAAGTTGTGTTCTTTTATTTTTTCTTTCATGTATATGTGCAAGTGTGAAATGTCAACCTCAAAGCTATTTATTGCCCTGAAAAGAAGTTTATTTTTCATCTTGTTTCATGTTTATCTACCAAACTTAAGAGTTGTGGATTTTACTCAGTCAGTTTTACGCATGAAATAAGAATGAGAAATTTCGGTGTAGAAAGGGGGGAGGGAGTAGGGGGGGGGGGGCACAGATTTTGAGTAGGCCTACCATGCTCTAATTAAGTCAATTTCGGTCTGCTTAACCTCAATAATGCCACCAGGCACCAGGCCTCAGCATGTCATACAGAAACTGAAAACATTGGCTGTGGTGGTCGTGATTTTCCAAGACATTGGGGGGGGGGGGGGGTCAAACATGGCGAGGGGAGGCGGGGAGTCTTTGACATAACAGAGTGCTTTTTTCATACATATAGGCATATCTCCAGTGGAGTCCATAAAAGAATCATGTAGGCTACCGTAGTCTCTTTTGATTTACTTTTCTCTAAACCGTGTCACCCTCCTCTGGGCTCCTGACTCTTTCTGCAGCCTTTCTACTGCTACTCCTTGGCTCCTCCTAACTGCTGTCTTTCTGCCACACCCCTGATCTTCTGGTAGGAAAGATCTACACCTAGCCTTCTCGGACAAGGGCGAAAAATCTCGGAGGGCCCGTGTGCAAGTTGCGCACGTTAAAGATCCCTTGGTGGTCTAAAATCGATAAGAGTAGGCTTCGGCCGCCACCCGGGCAAAATTCAAAATTTCCTACCAACGAAAAAGTATAAGGTGTGTCCCGCGCGCTCATATGACCTTATGCAGTTGCGAGCGCCGTAAAACCCTATACTAAACAAACAAACAAACAAACCGTGTCTGTGGTGTAGCAGTTTGGCACTTTGCTGTCATACGCAGGAGACCCGAGTTTGATTCCGGAGTGGTGAGAACATTTTTATCAAATAGCTCGGTCTTTCTGCTGGGGTGTTGTATTCCTTTCGGTCTAGGTTGGCCTTGAGGCTGGGTTGGAAGCCCATCTCTTAAATTATCTAAACTGTGTTTATGGGGGGCATAAAGATCTTGCATTTTTAAAAAATCAACTCCCTCATCCGTTCACAGACTACATATCCAACTGCTCTTTTATTTTATTCAGCTTAATTACAACACCTAGTACATATTCTGTGTTCTGCATTGTAGTTATATGCCTATTCTATGGAGATATGAAGCAGGTTTAGGCCTCTACTACAGTAGGCTAGTGGGATTGATGGCGGGTGCTCTGGAGTGGTTTGCTCCTTCTTTCCTCTCAAACACCTATCGTCCTTATTCTCTCCTCCTTTTTGTGTAAGTTACTCTCTTGTAAAATTTTTATTCTTCGGCACTTATAGTTATATATGACCTTGCTGTGTTGTAAGTGCAGTAAAACTCTTAATAAAACTAAAAAAACAGTAGGCCTATAGGCCACCCCACAGAGCGCATGCAGGTCGCACAGAACAGTTTATTATGTCATTGTGATGTTGGGTTTATACTACGGTATTCAAATTTACTGGAATCTATTGTGACATATAATTGAGCTGGCAGGAGATCTAGAGAAAGTAAAAACCTCCTACCCAATAACCGTACAACAAACGGTATAATCTTCCTGCCTGTAGGCCTAATCTGTGTTGTTAAAATTACAGGAATAAATGCAAAGAATTGTCGCTGAATGCAGCCACCCTCTCATCCGATATGTCTGATGCAAGGACCTTGTTATAATACATATATACACATATATTATGTACATGTAACCTCCTTGGTCTGGTGGCTTTGAAAGGGGCGAAGGAACTCTGGGGAATGCTATTGACTAGTGCTGGGCGGCTAGGTTCTCAATTATTGAAAGCTAGGAATCGTAGGAATCGACTCCGATCCCAATTACTTACTTTCTATTGATGTGATTTCTTCCAGTGGTTACCTGGTTAGCCCCGAACATCTTCAGGATTTAGGACAACCTTGATTTCGAAACACTGCGAGGCACCAACTTTTTAAAATAAATAATAAATTCTAAAAAATGTAACCACTGGTTTACGTAAAAAGGAGTCGGAACTTTTCATCCGTAGCTAATCGTGGGAATCGGTTCCAGAATCGAGTCTTCGCCCAGCTCTACTATTGACCTTGGGGGTGTGTACAACAACAATGTTTACTCTGAGATTCTGTTAAGAACAGCAGAGTACAGCCTGCATAATTATTCCAGAGACCTCATAAAAATGCATATATAATAAAATATTATTGCGTTGTCACTATGGAACGGCAGGTCGGGCGTTCGGCAATTGAAATGCCGTACAACGCCGCTCTGGACTAGAATTGTTATGGTAAAATGACCCAATAGTGCTGATACGCGCGTTCAATTAGTAGGCTACACTTTCTTTTTTTTTCTTTTTTTTCCCCCCTTTGATCGTCCGCTGTCTGGTTGGCAGTGTCCCTGTTGAGTAAGCTATGTGGGTATGTGTTCATATAATATGTGTGTTAAAGTGTATGTATGTGGGTGTGTGTGTGTGTGTGTGTGTGTGTGTGTGTGTGTGTGTGTGTGTGTGTGTGTGTGTGTGTGAACGCGCGCGCGTGCGTGTGTGTGGTGACGAGTTGGGGAGGGAGGGAGGGGGAGGGGTATTGTTGATGTAATTTTAATCAAGGATCACACCTGCTTCCAGCAAATACTCCAGGTCTGTAAAGTAAGCTTCACACAGACAAACTGTCAATTAGTCGCCTTTAAGAACAAGGGGGCTATCCCGAAAAATGCTGTTTTGAGAAAATTGAAGGAAAAGTTTTCGCTCCTTGTTCGGTTTCTTTTAAAATACAAGAAGAGTTTTGTTTATAACCAAACAAATAACATTTGTATCATACACACCACTGATACCAAAACTTCTCCCCTTTTATAGGTAGGGCAATGCCCACTTTTGGTGCAGGTCAAGATTTCTGGAGACTGGTTAGCCCGCTTGTCCTCAAAAGCGACCAATTAATTAATAAGTGGGAACACAATGATACAGATCTAGAATCTAGTCCTACTGAAAATGCTCTATTGACAACTTTTTCGAGACTATGTAGGACTACTGCAGCTTCCAATAATTAAGAGACTTGCCGTGTTTTTATAAGTTATTTTTATTTTAGTATGAGTTTTACGGCCTGTGCAACACAATGAGATCACAATCCATATATAAGTGCCGGAAATTAGAGGTGTTACAAGAGAGTAACAAACAGTATTTTTTCTTTTTTTAAAAGGAGCGATAAAGATAATAGATGTTTGACGGGAAAGAAGGCGCAACCACACCAGAGCACCCGCCAGCCACCCATGCCTTGTTCTTCACAACAGGCAAATATCCCATATTTGCAGAGTATCTTTCTACACAAAACAGCTACCGGTAACAAGCAACCTGGAAACTAACAATTTAGTTAAGCTGACCACATCTTACTAAAATACTATGTCAACACGTGGCATTTTGATGGTCTTAATTAAAGCAGTATGCATGTTTTGTTTTTTGGGTGGTTTTTTTGTGTGTTTTAGTAAGGGTTTTACGGCACTTGCAACACAATAAGGTCATATTAGTGCCGAAGATTAGAGGTGTTACAAGAGAGTAACAAACATAAAAAAGAAGGAGGAGAGATCAGGATGATAGATGTTTGATAGGAAAGAAGGGGCAAACCACACCAGAGCATCCGCCAACCGCCCATGCAGTGTGCATGATACAGCTTTTCCTGAGCGTTAGGCATAGAGGGTGTAAATTGTCCTAGTACTTTTCTTTTGGGGCTCTCTTGGTCTGGAGGTACAGTACATTAGCTTTATTTATTTTAGGACCTCCAAGGGATCTCTAACGCTCGCAACTTGCACATCACTCGGGACCTCCGAGATTTTTTGCCCTTATCCGAGAAGGCTATGTGTTGGATCTTAACTACCAGGGGAGTGGCTGAAATACTTCAGTAAGGAGGAGCTATAAGGAGTAGCAGTTGAAAGGAAGCATTAAGAATCAGGAGTCCAGGAGGCAAGAGGGGGTTGGGGGGCGGGGGGAGAAAGTGGAGACGAAAGCAAACGACAGAACACGGCTAGAGAGAAGGATGTGACAGGAGAAGAGTTTAGAGAAAAATAATTTCCGTCGCTCTCAGGTTTCGAACCAGGATCCAACTGAATGAGAAGCAAACTGACGTGTATATTATGCTTCGGCCGCCACCCAGACAAAATTAAAAATTAGTTCCTACCAAACTAATCATGGTGTCCTGAGCGCTCATATGACCTTATGCAGCTGCAAGAGCTGTAGTAAAACACTTACCAGACACACACACATACACACACAAAAATAAGAACGAGGAATAGAAGTCATCGTGTAGTAGGCCTAGTATAATGACTTAATGTGCTCTTGTTCGTTGACGAAAGGGCCTACATTTTGAGATTCTAGTTCTAGTAAAGGTTTAACGGCACTCGCAACTGCATAAGGTCATATGAGCGTCAGAAGATTAGAGGTGTTACAAGCGAGTAACAAACATAAAAAAGAAAAAGGGGAGAGAAAGACGATAGATGTTTGATAGGAAAGAAGAAGCAAACCACACCAGAGCACCCGCCAACCACCCACGCATTTTGAGTGATCAATTCCTTCCATGATGTAATTTTTTTATTTAAAAAAAAAATGGATTCGCTTTTCAAAGAAGCACTTGCCTTCTCAAAATTTGAGAAATTATTTTAAAATTTTAATTATATAGGCCTATAGACGTCTACGTATAAGGTCGCGTCAGCTCCATTGAACCACAAGGAGGGCAACCTGTTAACAAGTCACATGCAAAGACAGACATACAGATAGACGACATAAAAACAGTAGGCACGTTGACTGACAAAGAGATAGATAGGTTGATACGAATTAAAGAGACCAATTGAACTGATCATCTAATGGATAACAGGGTTTTTTAAAAGCATGATTGGGCTGTCATGTGGGACTAAACAAAAGAGTGAGAGAAATGCACATCCGAGAACAGTAGCAAGTCTTTTGTCCCTGCCCCTGGGGTTTGAATACGTTTGGGTCCCGACCCTTGTGTTCCTTACATTACCACGAATTGCTTACTATATGTATAGGCCTATGGAAAATAACAGAAAGGTATTATAAGGGTTACAGGCTGTTAAAACAAGTGTTACTATATTTAACACTTCCATTTTCCGGCCTCTCGTTGTTACTTATATTGCTGTGTTGAGGGGAGAAGCTAACGGCTCAGCTCTTTTAATTATATATAGTTGTATCGCCTGCTGCATGATTATGTTGTTCTTGACTAACATTACTCTGGCCACTTCTATGCATCTTTCCCTGGGCCTGCCCCTTCTTCTGTTTCCATCTGATTTTTGCTGCACGTAATGGTAACAACATATATAAGAAAAGAAAACTAACCCTAACATATTTTTCAAATAAACTTTGTCAGCTAAAAAAAACCCAACAGTTCTTATAATGATAACTGGTGCCCCTCCAATGCATTCTATTATATATAGGTTCTGCTAGAGGCACTTTTATATTATCTCTCTCTCCCAGACAAAAGACGTGGGTTCGATTCCCACATGGGGAGGACTTTTTTATTGAGTATCTCAGTCTTTTTTCTAGGATTGTCTCTCTCAGCCCAGGTTGGCCCTGACAGACGGGTTGGAAGCCTGGCTTCTAAATATGATCTAAATTGTGTTAAAATTGCATTTAAAAAACAAAACAAAACAGCAACAAAAAAAACAAAAACAAAAACAAAAACACCCTTGACATTACAAAATTCGTTCAAATCTGAGTGTGTTAGAAATTTTTCTTCTTGTTCTTCCTGAGATATATACATTTGTTCTGTGCTCCGCTAGGGGCCAGTGAAGATCTGAGTTTAAAATGATCTTTAAAGGACAACAAACTTCAATAAAACAAAAAACAAAACTCTTCTGAAAATGATCTACATTCAAACTGATCAAACAACTCGTACCATTGAGGTTACTGAACACACAGTGCTACAAATGAGAGAGAGAGGGAGGGAGGGAGGGAGAGAGAGAGAGAGAGAGAGAGAGAGAGAGAGAGAGAGAGAGAGAGAGAGTGTGTGTGTGTGTGTGTCTTACTGAGCACATGTGAAACATGTATTTTTACTATAATGTCCTGTCTTGTTCTGCATATGGGTAAATGCACCTAACCTTTTGTAACATCTACTGCCATTGTAAACGACCAAGACAAATTTTACCCTGCGAGATAAATAAAGATTATCATTGTCATTGTCAACACACATTCAAAAAATGTATTAAAGTTAAAGGAAACAATAAATAGCAACAAGACCATTTTCTATAAGTAAGCTTTCTTTATCTTTATTCATCCATTCTTCTGTTCAGCACAAGATGTTCAGTGCTCTTCTGAAGGCAAAAGTGTTTATCAGTATATAGAGGTTTTGACTGCAGTCAATTAGGGTATGAAATATCCGCCCATGCTTGGTTTTCTGCTATAGCCGTTCTTGGTGGATGCTATGTGAGTTCCAACTATGAAAAGTGAAACAACATGCATCAGAAATTAGCATAAAGACTTTCATGCAAACGGTCTCATATTACACATGTGATCAAAGAAAATACAAACTATCTAGTATATACACCAAAGGTCTTTCAAAGGAAAGAAAAAAATACTGGAACAGCAAAATATACACCTGCTGTACTCAAAATAAAATGTGTAATAACAGCAGTCAAAGTTTTTTTTAATTGTGAAGGGGTGACAGAAACTACAGACAACAAAAAGAGAACAATTCTGACATTGACAAATAAAAAAAAAGCAACAACAATCCCTATATAAAACAAATCTGGTTTGCACAAACATGAAAGTAACAAAATGTCAAAACATTTTGATAAATAATATTTGGAATTAGTAGACAGTTTGTGCAGCAAAATTCCAATAATCTGTAAAATAATTATAAAAATTGTCTAAATACAAGTGAAGACTAAATGTCTAATGGCTGAAGCATTTCACAAGAATGCTTTAAATTTTTCAGTAGGGCCTGCAAATTCCTATGTCTAGAACGCAATTTGGAATATTCTTTTGAGCATTCTCTAAATATGGCATTATATCAACAGAGCAGATTAATCCTCCAACTTGAATTATTGTGGAATACATTGTCAGTTTGCACTAAAGTAGCATATTTGGATACAAGGCTTTAAAAATATGTAACTAGACTACAGTTTTCTGAATCAACTGGTCAGCTCTCATTATTTTTTAAAAGGAGAATACGACAGCTTTGTGACTACATGCTGACATAAAAAACATTAATGAATTTTTTTAAAAAACCCAATAAACTGCATATTGAAAGCCATGTATATAAATAATGTGAATATGCAATTCAAGAACAAAAGAATCCTCCATCTGGTTTCCGTGAGAACCCTTTGTTTGTGGTTTCTGTGTGGTGACTCTCTGTGGCAGAATACAAAAAAGGGGAAAAACCAAATTTAAACAAATGAAAAGGCAAAGTAACAGCAAGCAATAATAACAAATTAAGAATTAAATAAAACTCTTTTTCTTTCTTCTTATTAAAGTCTTCTTATACCAGTAACTGGAATTGTTTTACGCCTCTATTGTGTTATCTTGTTCCTGTACTTGGAAATATGTTTTACGTCGCACCCCATTAAGTTAACCCCTTCGTGACATAGGATCAGTTTCAGCTTTACCGAGAACAGTTTTGGATCTCCGAGGACACAGAGTAGCACTAGATTTAGTGCTCAGTTTCCTATAATTAGACCCGGTTCGCAAATACTACTAACTAAATCTAAAAGGAAAAGATTTCTTTGTGCGGAAAAATATTCCCGGAAGTAAATCTGCAATTAGGTTTTTACAAAATGCACCTATAGAAGCAGTGCCAAATAGAGCCGTTACGGTCCTTGCCCCGTACGTCACAGCCGCATTGGCTCGTGCGCCGTGTACGAAAAAATGATGAATGGCACATGTCATATAGGTCACGAAGGGATTAAAATTGTGTTCTCATACCAGCATCGTTTTATGAATTAAATAAGCTCCAAAAGGATGCCATTCTTCCAGATGCTACTTTTATTTTTGTCCTTGTGAAAGTGACAAAAATACAGAGAATTAAAGAGACTGTCATATAATAAGAAACATAACATGTTTTAAAAGAACTCTAGAAAACTGAACGAAGAACTTGATGCAATATAATTTTTTAATTTACGCCAATTTGAATTCATGAAAGCTTTAATTTTTTAATTTCCAGCTTTGAATTTGGAATAGCATCATCCGTTGAATGTTAGGAACAACCCCCCCCCCTCCAATAATTTTTCATTTTGCATATCTGTCATCCCAATTTTTCCTAAAATTACTTCTTTTAAGCTTAAAGAGATTAACAAAGTACATTTTCTTCCCTTACTCCTCATGTCGTCTCAGAATATTGTAGTAGTACTGCAAAACAATTAGTTTGTGACACTTGTTTTTACAATAACATATTCAAAAAGTGAAAAATAAACAGTAATTCAATTAAACCTTCATGGAATTTTCCAAATGTCAAAGGTTAACAATATTTAACGTTCAATTCAGCTTAATATTCTTACCGATTGCTGTTTTGATACTGTTATTGTCTTCTTTCTTCGCTTGACTTGTGATAAGAAGAGGGTGATTCAAATTCATTTTCTTAACTGGTTCTGGTTTTACCCTGTTCTTGAGAACACGTCTGAAAAAACAAAACAAAAGCACACATAATCAACAATTACAAGAATACAGAACTGTGCTTTGGGCTATATGTGATTTGTGAGACATATGAGCATTTATGAATTTCGGGAAGTTCACGGAAAAAAATAAAATTTCAGTAACAATTACAACCCATTCACCTGTCAAAGTAAGAAATTGAATTCATACAGTACGAATCTTACACTCGACAAAACTGTTGGGTTCCATGCCAAGTTTCTCAGTATTGAAGTTTTTTTATATGAAGCATAGTCTGACAAACACGGTCTCTAAGAGCAACAGTTCAGGTGAGATATATGTTGGAATGCTTTGTTTGTGACAGATATGTGTATTGGTACATACATATCTTATCTACTTATATACAGGTCAACTGGGTGCCGGTCCATTTTGATCTACCATGATAATGTTTCAGTTCGAATTCGCAGTCCACCACTAGACCAGTCTGACAACTGTTGTACTTGACAGTCAACTATTGGATTTTTTAAAAGTAGTGCTTTAGGGTACGAAAGTGATAGTATTCTCATGTGCAGGCCTTGGTTGCTTGCATTATCGAGGTAGACTGTCAGGTAGAACGCATCATTGCAGTAGGCCATGAAGTGGACAATTACTTGCATTTGACTCCTATAGTAAGACTTTACATTCTTTGACTGCAATTTCTCTTCCAGTTTCTTGATTGGAGACCAAATTAGCAGAACCTCTTATGGCTATTCAGTAACATCAGCAACTTAAGGTGAATTTGCCATAATTTCACTCCTCCATAATGTAACCCACGAAACTGTAATGAAACCATTCTAGCATAAAGAGACATACACATAGTTGTAGCAGGACAAGACATAACTTTTTTACATTCCATCTGAACAGCTTGGACACTTTCACCGAACTGTTACTCATGAACTCAAGTGCGACATACTACACATAACAAAAACACACCTCAACAATTTGGTCTTAAGGTTAGTCGTCACATCATAGTAAATAATACTTTGTAAATAAACCTCTTGTTGAAGTTCATATGAGCCATGGCTCAATTATAGTTGGCATATACCCCCCTTTCAACATGGATCAATGAAGAATTATAGTAGTGTCCGCTTTAACTGAAATTTGCTGGGTTGCTGGATTTTCTTCAGTATAGCCTGGTTTATTGTTTAGACAAGTTGCTCAGATAGAAGGAAAAAAATCAGGGATTTATTTTCTTTCGGATTACCACTGCTTTCACAATAACTGTGCTCATTTTAATTTAGTTTAAGTGGACTCCATTGCATATACTTTCAAATTATCCAGCCAGTCACTGGATTGCAGGTATAGTCTTGTCCTTGTCTCCTTACCCATGCTCCTCTCCAAACGTCTCTGGCTGATAAACAACTTCATTCCTATTCTTGAGCAGTTCATCATGCTGGTTGTACTGAGACTTGAGAACAAAGTCAAGGTCATCTTTAGGTGCTGCAGGATCAAAGTGATAGACTTCATGCCTGGCAGAGCTCAGTGTGTGCTGGCTACTGAGTCGTTGCCATGGTTCTTGACGTTGAGCTAAGTGAGCTGGCACAGGATAGCAAATACCCTGTAAATGAGGAAAATACTCAAGAATTAGCTAGAGGTACAAAGTTGAAAGGTTGATGAGTAAATGTGAACAGCATTGGCAGAAGTCAAATTTACACTCCTGAGAGGTAGTCGTCCTAATACCCTCAGGCAACTGGAAAGATGAGTGGGTAGTGTTTGACAACTTCACTACAATCGAACTTGCTCTAATGACCATCTGTCCAAGACGACTACCTGTACAAATGACCACTTCCCGCTTCTCCCCATGCATTTTTTTTTACAAAGTGAGACTGTCCAAGCTGACCACATGTCCAACCTGACCTCAGCCACCATATTCTAAAAATCAGCAGCCCCGAAATCCTGTACAAAATGAACAAACAAATCTCTCATCATCTGATGTGTTGCTATGATGAATTATATGACCAGTCTTTCTCCTTTGATAACAAATGTAAAAAAAGGATCCAAACGAGGTGCTGTAGGGACCCTAGAAAAAGATAAACTTATCCCTCGTCCTGCGGGGGCCGGGTTTATGTCGCCCGATAAGCCTATTTCGGCACCTCGCCTTCGTTCTGGTCTCGCGTCAGTCTGGCCCCTGGCTCAGCGCACGAGCATCATCTCCCGTTCAATTCAGGTCCCGCGTTGGATCTGAACTCATGCAGTGCAAGTGTGTGTACGTCAGTCTGCTTAAGTTTGTGGCCTTCTTCTAGAACCGCCTAGAATACTATTGTGCAGGTAAAAAGAACAATTAATTTTAGTGCACAAATTCGGAAATTGACCTAGATCTTTATTATTATTATCCCCTTTAGTAATTTAATTTAAGAGCGTCTAAACAGGTTATTCGAATGGCCGTAACTACTCGTAAGGTCTTATCTTATGAGAGGTGGTTATTCATGTGTTCGTAACACTTTATAAATAGAAAGCAATAAGATAGAGCATTATTTTCTTCATCGATTAAGACATGCCCACGGTATTCAAGGCGAAAACACACGTTTCCAGGCCTGTTCGCAGTACACACTGAGTGACCCCGCGGCCTGCCCGGAATGTCCGATGAAATCGGTTGCTGATAAGATTCGCATCTCAGCACAGACGCAGGACTTGTGACAAGAGTTGGCGCTTTTTCTGTAGTTCCCACCCCCCTTATTTGAGCCTAGATCTACATCCTAGATCTATATCCTATACGTTTGATCCGTGGCGAGCTAAGATATCAAAGCTAACAACTGCAAACCATCAAATTATGGTAAAATTCAGAGGGGCATGCCCCCCTGAAACCCCCCATCATATTTTTTATTAGGTCAGGTGCTTGCCCCCCTGAAACCCCCCCTTCTCTTGAGGCCAAGACCGGTGAATAACAATTGCGGGGTGGGAACTATCGAAAAAGTGCCCAAGAGTTAACCTACGATCAGCTCAAGCGATTTCAACACAAGTACATATATAAGTAGATTCAGTAGAGTAGAGTAGATTAGCTGTCTGCACTTACTACTTGCTGATCGACTCTGATCGAGTCTTGGTCGGCTATAGCGTCTATAATCTATAGGAGGCCTACATCTAGATCTCTAGATTCTACATCATACTTCTTTCTAGATCTAGATCTACTTGACATGGACATGGCGTGATGTCATCGATGATGGTGATGAATGGTGGAGTGGAGATATATCTTACTCTAGATTCTATGTATTAACTAGATCTAGATCTAGATCTACTCACTTCAGGATCTCTCCTTCCCATAAAGTTGTCATCGTTCTGAAATTTTTCAAAGGGATATGGATCTCTAGAAGATTGTGCTGCTGCCATTTCGAAATCAAATATTTTTTTGTCTACAAGCAGGGTTATTGCTTCCTCGGGCGGTGTATAGAGAATGTATAAACGGAAGTTGAAATAAGGTCCATGGAAACGTAACTACTCTCAATACCTAAAAGTTATTATTATAAACGAATAATAGTGTCTATTTTTTCTAGATCTATCTATACTATAAACATGTGATTCAATTTTGATTAGACATAGGTATACAGCTGTTTATAAAGATTGAAAAGAACAGTAGAAAGCAATGCAAATTGTGTGGAGAGTATCAAACTTATTTTTAGAATAGACAGGCATTCTCTCCCTTTGCAATCGACTTTTTGGTCTGCTGGCGTCCGCCAGTCCAGTTTTAGGCTAGAGATCTAGTTGACAATTGACAAGCTAAGACTAAGACTAAGCACAAAGTGCAGTTTTTTTCTGTGACAGTAGGCCTATCGAGAAGATCTGTTCACTATTTATTACTTACTGACACAGCAAACATTGTGACCACTGGTGCTACGTTCGTTGTGATCAATTCGTTTGGACTAACGACATCTCTGCTTCCAGCCAGCTGTGCGCTTGTTGTGCTCTTCGTAAACTTCGTTGTGTGTGGACTGCTAGATTTCTCACGGATGAGACACTTGGCATGGTAGGTAGCGTATTCATGCGGTTTTTCTGTGACTAGGCCTAGGCTAATTACAGAGATAGATCTAGATCTAGATTAGATTAGATAACTTCTAGATCTAGTTGACTTGAACTAGATCTATTATTAACTATAGTTTAAGTTTACCTGAATGTAGACTTGTCTGGTGTGTACTACTAACTAATCTTGTACTGCTGACTGTAACATGATACAATATTATAGGCCCCTCTTGACTCTTGGAATAGTGACAACTAGATCTAGATATATTCTAGATTCTAGATGTAATATAATTAATCTAAGAATTTTGGCTGGACCCAGGCCTGTACAGGAGACAATAAAATAAATCTCCGAGTCCGATCTCTTATATGTGAATACGTGAATTGTTTCATTACATTGTTCTACTTATGGCAGCATGTATTTTGATGGTATTCTTTTAACAATTCTTTATTTTCTCTCCAACAGATAATTGTGGTGCACTGAGCAGTAACTACTATATATTCCTTGTGAGAAGTGATCAACGGTCGACATGTTTGTGCTCCATACGCTTATTTCTTTGGCTTTTTTGGCTACTGCAACATTTTCATTCACCACCGAAGCACTGCGACCTTGCCATTTGGTAAGGATTTGTAAATCATACGTGTACCGTTTACTTGATATTTAATTTAAAATATTCCCGTGGTCTCGATTCCAATGCCTGAGATTTGAATGCCATTTACTGTTTGTACTGTATTATTAAAAATCAAGAAATTGGCATTTTACCCGCAGGTTTTGGGAATTTTCGTTTTTTGATTCAACACCTTTCATGCCCATTGAATAATAAAGAGCACATTTCTGTGTGGATTTTTACTGAAAAACGTTGATTAAAAGCACAAGAAATGTAAATTTTCAGTTTCCATATATATATAGTCTCTCAAGCTAAAGAAACAACTCAACTTTGGCGACCATTTTTCGCTAATTTTACTTTTGAAACTAGATGACCATCACCTCCTCCAGTCACATTTATCTCGACTTTTATTCAACATTATAGCTTTTCACCCAAAACAAGGAAAATGGACAGGGCTTAATTTAAGATGATACCATCAAGTCCATATTATAGGTCTTCCCAAAAATTGACGAGAGCCTGATTCCACCGCTTTGTGCCACGTTTAATAATTTGTCTATCATGAACTCATGTTGACCTATTTTTTTAAATATTGATTATTTATAATCTAATGTTTTGAAGTACAGTCGAACCTGCCCTGACGGCCACCTCTATAAGACAGCCACCTGTACAAATGGCCACTTTCCATTTCCCCCCTTGCGTTTTTTCTTATAACTGTGGAAAACGGGCACCTTTCCAACACGGCCGGGGCCACCACATTTTAACACACAACCCCTATCACACCAAGCAATCTCTCTTAGACGGCCACCTTAGTGACTCCATTACGTTTTGTCATAAATTGTCCTTTGCCCATGGCGTTTTTGGCGAGCCGGCATAATCCAATCACCTGTTTGTTGTTTGGGGTCCCTCCAACCAATCATGTTGCGTAGGCCCCTCTCACTGTTGACCAATAGGTAGGTAACAAACTTTCAGCTGCTAGTGTGATCTCTCATAACCTATGAGCGCCGCCCACAACTCGAACACAAATCGTATGGGAGAGGAGTGGTCACTGTTTACCCTGTCTGTAACAAAGTAATAATGGACGTCAACATGAACTTGTGACAGACGCGTCGCTCAGTCTCCGAGTGGTGGCGACCCATGTGTTTGTTTTACCATAGCACTCGGTTCTCCTTGTCTGACACATTATGTTTTATGGTCACCCTTGCACAAAAGCAGCAACAAAAGAAAAAAAAGAAGAAAAAAAAAAAAAGAAAAAACAACAACAACAACAACAAGTTACAATGCAGCCATCTTCGGTTGGGACCTCAGAAAAGAAGGGTTTGTTTCCTTCATCTTGGTCTGTCCTGCCTAAGACGGCCACCTGTCTTATACCTCCACTTTTCTCCTTGACAATGGGTGGCCATCTTACACAGGTTCAACTGTATTTTTAAAAATAATTAGGTTTGGTTTAAAGAGAGACCTGTTTTAATGCTGAAAGTGCTTTGAAAATTTACCCACTTTCAGTGGCTACAAACACATTCTAACTTTTTAGTGGATAAATATTTTCGTGCCGATCCACTTGACTGTCTACCAGGATGTGGTCTATGATAGGTCCTGCCTGACTGACTACAGTACGTGTACCTGATAGTCTTCCGCAATTATATAAAATAATGCTTTCTGCCACTCCACTGCCATGGCAGGGTAATCTTTATCATTCTTGTCTTTTACTACCGCACATCATCTTCATCGTCATTGGCCTCTTTCACCCTGGTATTGGTTATATAGGCCTCCATTATAATGGACTCTTCACCCATCTGTGTTCTTTGCAATCTTCTCCATCTCCAGCCAGCTGTTTCCCATGCCTGAGACCTGCAGATCTAGATCTTGCTCCCAGGTGGATTTCGGCCTTCCACTCTTTCTCCTCCCTTGGGGGTTCCATCTTACCCTTTGTCATGTCTCATTGCTTTGTGTGTCTAGCTTTGTCTTCTTCTCTTTTCTCCCCTATTATTATTTTGTTCATATATTTGCTCTTTAGAGATCCACTCTTTGTGCCCTCTCTCTCTGAATCCTATTCTCCCACACCCTGAATCACTATTTTCAAGAAATCAGGGGAGCCACAAACCCCCCCCCCCCCCCCCCCCCCAATCATCACCACCACACCATCACCACCACAATCCCCTCACTACAGATCTCCAAAACATTTTAACAAGGCCAGTGACAGTCCCAAGCCTGTATAAATACTGAGGGAAGATGTTTTGTATTGTGGCTTTTATTACATACATATAGCTAGTGAAAAACAACAGATGGAAAAAAAAGATGCACTGAATGACGACCGAGAACAGGGAAAAGATCAAGAGGAAGACCAGAAAGAAGGTGACAAGATGACATCAGAGAGCAGACTGATACAACATGGAGATGGAAATCAGCTGTTAAAACAAAAAAATGGAGGTTGTTGTTGGAGGGCTACATCCTGCAGTGGATGGACTATGCCTAGAAAAGAAAGAAATCTATGTAATGTGTAGACTAATCGACCATCAAATGGAACAGTTATTAGACTGAAGACTGGTCTGGGAGCACGGTAGACCATCAATAGAACAGAAACATCGCAGTAGCCGTCACTAGAACAGAAACATCGCAGTAGACCCTCAGTAGAGTAGAAACATCATGGCAGACTGTCATAGAACAGAAAATCACAGTACACAGTCAATACAATGGTAACATCGCAGTAGACTATCAATCAATATAACAGAAACATTGTGGAAGACGGGCATAAATATTTCCATATATTACTAAACTTAACTTTAATGAAGTAGGCCTACAATGGAAACTGTCTTTAAAGACAGCCATCCATTGTCGAGGAAAACAGGCCGTCTTAGACAGGTTGAGGTCTTACACAGTGTCATATATGTGAACAATAACCGCAAAGTGGGGAGGGGGGGACTCGGGAAGTGGCTGTTTGTACAGTTGATTGTCTTGTAAACAGGCGGCCTTTAGTACAGATTTGACTAGCTGCTTCCTGATCAGATGGTCTCTTTTGACTTTCTTATAAAAATCTATTGCACTCTACTCATTTTTCTTCCAGGATGACTTTAAATATGAATACACAGAATGTGACAGTGATGGAGGCCGGTGGAGAGTCTCTGTTCCAAAGGAACCTGGCCTCTGTCAACCTGGAAATTCCCCATCTGTTCCAGAGAGAGGAAAGGAATGTAGTAAGTAATTCTGTTCCTTTGGCTATCTGCTCCTAGCAGTTCTAGGTCCTACTTTCATATTCTCTGTTCCTTTTTTCATTTCTTATTCGTAAATAATTCTGATAGATTTCGTCTCCACATTTTATGGTCTTTTGCATGCATCTTTACAAATGATCTTTAAAATAGCAGTATGCAGCTCTTTCAGAAATGTAAAGGTAGAGGATGTAGATTGCCCAAGGGCTACTATTCTTCTTCCAGATCTTGACTTCCCTAATATGCTCCAAAGGAGGAGAAACATGATGTTTATTGGAAGAATCAAGGAAGGTGTTAGGGATGTCTTACTGCTCTGCACATCTCCACATAAGAGTGTGTCTCCTTATTTGCAATGCGACGTCGTGTCAGGCACAGTTATTGCCGCCCCAAAATCAGTCAAGAAAGATTATAAGGAACTCGTCTCTTTATGCGCTTGGCGACGTCTTGCCGCGCATGACTGTAGTCAGTGATCAGTCCATGTAGCAATACTGACCTTGTCGCGTACAAGGAGACATAGGCTAACGCTTGCATGATTTTGATAAGTTATTCCTCCTCGCCCAAATTGAAAAAGCTCTCACTCAGCTGCTTGCACATGCCACCGTCATTGCAATTTGTCTTGTATCTGGTCTACTCTCTCTCTCTCTCTCTTCCCCCCGCCCCCTTCAATCCCTCTGCCTGTTTTTTTCTTTTGCTCTCTGCCAATTTCCTCTTCTCATGAAACACACACACACATGTGCACACACACAGACACACATGCATACACATATATATATATATATATATATATATACAAACACTCACACATGCATATACTCACACAAACACACACACACACACTCACACATGTATGTGCACAGGTACACACTCCCCCTGATCGCTTCCTGCTATTTTTACATCTGAATATCACATTAATCTACTGGGAAACGTGTTCCTGAAAATGAATCAAGGTGTATGCTCTCGCACGTATGCCCTATATACACTTCTACATGCACTCTTTTGTTTCTTTAATTGTTCGTTAAAGTGTGAATTTTTGTGAAAAGAAAAATGATTAATTCTTGGTTGGCCACTATTTCGTTAAAACTATAATTTAGAAGAAAATCTTACAGATTTGCAGTTTTCATTGTTTCTTTTTAAAAAAGGAGGAATTGCTGTAAAGTTTGTTTCTGAACTTGGGCAGTTGAATGAAATTTTTTGATGAAGGCATTTTGAAGTTCTAATTTCAAATGTCTATTTGCAGAATCGGGTTGGGTCAGGTCGATTACTGGTTGCCTCAGCGTACACACTCTGAATAGACACTTCACTTGTTGTGTCAAATCAAATTTGACCCAGAAGGTAAAGAAGAGATAACTTTGACTGACATCCGGTGTTACTGTAAGCAAAACTTACTGTTCACAACTCAGTCATTTCCTTCAACAGTGGCTTCAAGCGCTGTCCGCCGCACATCACGGTA
This sequence comes from Aplysia californica, assembly GCF_000002075.1. NCBI lineage: Eukaryota > Metazoa > Mollusca > Gastropoda > Aplysiida > Aplysiidae > Aplysia > Aplysia californica. The sequence goes on along the minus strand of NW_004797467.1, from coordinate 1,086,680 downwards.
GCTGTGTTTAGAGGTTCTTGAATCCCACAGACAGTTTATCAGCCGATAAAAATCTACACTGTCCTTTACAGCATGGGTTATGGCTGGTTTGACTTTAAAAAACAAATAATTTTGAAGGTCACAATCGAATTCAGTTGAATTTGGTCAAATTGTGCCAAAATGGTAGTTTGTAACCACACCATGGAGGAAAATCTTACGCTGGCTCTGACTGAATTAAATGAAACAAATTGGCAGTTTGCACTAGGTATTACCTCCGTTGGGCTTATTGTATTCAAGGCTACACCAAACTCCTGAAATCTCACTGGTTTTGAACTTGTTTCCTGTGTATTATATTTTTACTGGTTGTCTTATGACTTTGATCATCTTCGAAAAACTTGAATTGAACTGGAGAGTTTTTGGCAGTAGTGCTTATCATTTTGGGAAATGTGGCTATTGTCATGTTGGCAAATGAAAATCACTATTAGCAAAACTTTTTTCTAAATGCTCAAGAGAGGTGGAAAGGCATATTAGTCAGTTTTAGGTGGACAAAATAAATCCAAAGGAAAGTACAGGAGCTGATCTGACAACTAGAGCGTTTAGAAAAAAGTTTTGCTAATAGTGATTTTCATTTGCTTAATAAAAGGTATTTTAATCGTCCTCGCTCGGCCCATATTCCACTACGGTGTCCTACGTTTAAGTTTATTTTCCCTTTTTCAGATTTCGCGTGCAACACTGGAGAGTACTTGGATATTCAAGGAGACCAACAGTGCCACTCATGCCCACCAGGCACATACTCCCTCGGGGGAGGGATTCGATTTGATGATTGGCAGACTCTGCCCCCAGGTTTCGCTGTGAAGACGGAACATGTGTCTCACACGAGCTGGGGGAGCAGATTTAAACACAAAGGGAACTGCTCCAGGTTAGTATTTCAGTGTAAACATCTTTTTGCCTACCTCTGCTGTGGCATGTTGTTTTATCAGAAGTTAGTGAATATTTTCGTTGTATTAACTCTTTAATTCCGGAAGTGGCGTTTTTTTTTTCTTTCTTTTTTTTGGTGTTTTAGTAGATTGTCACTTCAGTAGTGGGTTTTTTAGTGGGTTTGTTTGTTTTTTTGGGGGGAGGGGGGGGTGTTACAGTTTTCATCAATCCCAGTAGGTATCTACAACTGGTCTTGTGCTATATTCACTACCTATTTTTATCCAATATTGTTATTCTCTGTCCAGTTGCGAACAGCTTGAGTCCTTACTCTAACAAATCCATCAATATTCGACTGAATTATATTTGTTTTATTTAAAGTAACGTCCTTTCCCATCTCAAACTGGGTGCGTAAAATTGTGGCACCCCTTGCATATTAAAAGAGTTGATAGCACTCTAATTCACTCACGCAGGCATGCACACACACACACACACACACACACACACACGCACAGACAGACAAGAGCTCATAAAAACCCCACATTTTCATACTTGGTACTACTGCTGAACGAATGGAGACATCTTCACTTGTAATTGCGTGGCTACTTATGTACTCTCTCTCTCTCTCTCTCTCTCTCTCTCTCTCTCTA
>NW_004797467.1:1081886-1083966 GCF_000002075.1 Aplysia californica | reverse complement strand
TGAGAGAGAGAGAGAGAGAGAGAGAGAGAGAGAGAGAGAGAGAGAGAGAGAGAGAGAGAGAGAGAGAGATTTATATCTGAACAAAAGAGGAATGATAAGGATTAATGTTGAAATTCATACGTTTAAAAAAAGTGGCTTTTCAACGTGCAAGTTATCTTTACTATTACGTCGTTTCAATCATATAAATGATTTGAAATGTAGATTCGTCCAGAAAATCGGATTATAAATGAAACAGGCAGAATAAAGCAGGATAGAGGGTGCCATTCACTGGTGTACGCTTTGCGCAGAACAAGGTATAATATTATATTATGTGAGGCATCGTGGTGAAATCAGGCGTTTGTCAATTATGAAGTATTTGTACCATCCTTAGCCTCTTCATAATATGTCTTGTTTTTGATTATTTAATAAAACAAACCCCTCTCTGCCGAAAAAAACCTCCCCAACAAACAAACAAACAAAAAAACCCAACACAAAACAAAGCAAAAACAAAAGGAACATAATAAAATATTTTGATTAGAACTCGAGATATTTGCGATTGAATGAGGTGGGGGACGCCTGGTGTGAGAGAAATTGACTGGCTCCCAGAGTTGGTGGCTTAAGCTTGAGTGTCCTTGAAAACTGGGCAAATTTACATTTTCTGTGCCTTTAATCATCATTTTTCAGTAATATCATCACCGAGATACGTTTTATAATACAAATAAATGAAGTTGAGCCAAAAGTAATAATGAATAAATAAATAAATACATAAATACATAAATACATAAGTAAATAAATACATAAACAGGTAAATAAATAAGTAGATAAGATTTTTAAAAACAAATAATATTTACTTTTTTAAAAACATTGCCGGTTTCTTCGACTTTTTAAACTTTTTTTTTTTTTTTTACTAGCGTCTGGTTTCACCACGATGCGACACGTGATGCATCTGCTCTCTGTATATTATGGATCTCTTTGTCGTCCCCCGGTGAGTGAGTGAGTGGCATGGTGTCAGGTGTAACGAGTGTGTCATCATTACTGTCTCGGCTCCCCGTCCGGGCAAGCTGACGCTCTATATCATGTTTGTCTGTCTCATCCATCGCCGTGTTCACGACATTGTTGGCCACGGGCTTTATTTGAAAGCACGTGCGACCGTGTGCAGTGCGCAGTGCGTGCGTGTGCCATGATAGCCATCTTGAATGATAGGTAATGAAAAGTACACACGACATACTACGCGTGCTCTACTCAACTACGCACTAAACACTAGCAACACCTGCCAGCCCGCCTTCATTTGCGTACATGGACACACTCACACACTCAAATACACACACACACATGCACACACACAAACACACACATGCACACACACAAACACATACACACGCACACACACACTCACACACACGCGCGCGCTTTTACATTCCTGCTCACATTTAATCAATTAACGCAACTGCACTGTGTTGTGCTTGGTTACACTCATATGTGTACTCAAAAACGACATGATACACACTTACACATGCTTGAATTGCTCGCTCGCTCGCTCTCACGCTCGCAAGCTTGTATCCACACACACACACACACACACACACACACACACACACACACACACGTACATGCACATCTTTGATTTATTTTAATAAGAATTTTACGGCGCTTGCGATGCAATAAGGTGAGGTCATACGTGTCGAATATCAGTCGAGGTAGGTGTTACAAGAGAGTGTTGATAGGGAAGAAGGAGCAAACCTCATCAGAACACCCGTCAACTGCCCTCTCCTTTCACTCTGCACGAAATACTAAATGGCGCGTATTGCATTATATTCTATGTCGATGTGCCTCTATATCAGAGAGTTTACACTGTAAACCCTCTCTGCTCTATATCAAGCACAGCCTATCCATCCATCCCTTTCCACATCTTTCCACCACGTGGTGAGGAGTACTCCACTACTCCCGGAATTGCACGCAGTAACTCTAGCTCGGTCTTTGGCCTAATTCTCGTTAGTACTCGATGTTTTTTTGCTATTGTATATAATAAAGCAAGAAAAGAAAAAAAGATAGGTTTCGGGGTCTCTCTCTCTCTCTCTCTCTCTCTCTCTCTCTCTCTCTC
>NW_004797467.1:1079846-1081361 GCF_000002075.1 Aplysia californica | reverse complement strand
ACACACACACACACACACACACACACACACACACACACACTCTCTCTCTCTCTCTCTCTCTTTCTCTCTGTGTCTGTGTGTGTTTGCGTGCGTGCGTGCGTGCCTGTCTGCTAGCCTTCCTAGCTGCCTGCCAGCGAGCAAGACTAAGTGAATCCACATCTCGCCGTGGGTGGGTGGGTCAACGGGTACGAGTTTGTTTGTGATACTTGAAGGAACTTCTTGCCGTCAGCAAGTCATGTTATTCTCAATTCCCGACAGACAGAGCTATAAAATGTCAGGCATAGGATCAATAAAACTGGCTTGTTATAATGACGCCTTGCGTATAGTCCAACACAATAACTCCATGGGTGGTTGGTGGGTGCTCTGGTGTGTATTCTCCTTATTAAATTTTCCTATCAAATAGCTATCGTTCTTATCTCTTCTTTTTGTGTTTGTTACGCTCTTGTAACACCATTAATCGTTGGCACTTAGGCCTATATAACCTAATGTGTTGCAAGTGCCGTAAAACGCTTACATTTGTACTAAAACAAATAACTCCATGTACCAGCGTCAGTAGTGTAGCGGTTAAGCGCTTGCCCGTCGCGCGCAGGAGACCCGAGTTTGATTCCGGAATAGGGAGAACATTTGTATGGCGTATCTCGGTCTTTCTGCTGGGGTGGTGTCCTTCTCAGCCTCGATTGGCCTTGACAGGCAGAGTCGGAAGCCATCCGCTTAAAAACTACATTGTGTCGACAAGGGCGTGAAAACATCAGGTACTACATAAAAAAAAGAACCCCAGTATGCCATGTCCCTTCCCCGCTTGTAGTATAATATGGTTCAGATAGTCTCACGCTGTATAGTCAGAACAGGCATGTAAGTTGTATACGGATCCGGGAAAAGAAAGGAATTTGAGGGGCCAGAGAGGGGGAGAGAGAGAGAGAGAGAGAGAGAGAGAGAGAGAGAGAGAGAGAGAGAGAGCGAGAGAGAGACAGACAGACAAACAGATAGACAGACAGACATACAGAGGGGAAGAGAAAGGGGGAAAGCGAGAGATAGAGGGGAGGGAATCTACTGCCATTCCGGTATAACAGAGAGAAATTCTCCATGTAAATGAACTAGACTTTACCATGTATTTTAAGACACTTCAACCATTCTGCCTTGCAAAGTACTGTGAATTAACGTGAAAACAATCAACTTGTGTTGTGCGCACAAATAATATGATCTTGTACTGTTGCGAGCGCCTGGAAATGTTTTACAAACCGAACGAGTAAATTACTCTTGCGACAACATATACAGACAAAAGCACCAGTTAGCACAACGTCACAAGACCGGCGGAAACAGAGCAAAAACACAAAGGGCACAGCGTATTGAGCTTGTTTAAAAAAAAATTAATTAATCAATTTTTTAAGTTTTAGTAATGAGAAACTCATCGACGCAACAACGGTTACACAGCCGAGGGAAGAAGCAGGGTGCGCATAAAGAATCGCCTATCGGAAAAGATTTAAAAAATACACAGAGGACCTACCGGTGGCGCCC
>NW_004797467.1:1077217-1079746 GCF_000002075.1 Aplysia californica | reverse complement strand
GCGTAGAGAGAGAGAGAGAGAGAGAGAGAGAGAGAGAGAGAGAGAGAGAGAGAGAATTATGTTTTCATTGATTAGTATACTCGCGATTCTGTCGGAGTGGCGTCCTCCTATCGAATACTTCTGTTTTTAGAAGCACATTGTACTTAATATTTAAAGCTGCGTGCGTTTTCCTCATGTAATTTTTTTCTCAAAGAAAAAAAATAAGTAAGGGAATTCAGTCTACTCAAAATTTGAAAGATTGGGGGAACTGGTGGTTGATGGATGCTCTGATGTGGTTTGCTCCTTATTTCCTATCAAACATCATTTGTCCTTATCTCTCCTCCTCTTTTTTGTGTTTGTTACTCTCTTGTAACACTTCTTACCTTCGGCACTTATATATGACCTAATTGTGTTGCAAGTGCGGAAAAACTCTTACAAAAATATGTTAAAAGCTGCGTTTGTTTTCCTCAATGTAAGTTTTTTTTTCTCTCAGAGAAAAACAAAACAAAACAAAAGTAAAGGAATTCAGTCTACTCAAAATTTGAAAGGTATGGGGAACTTGTGGTTGGCGGGTGCTCCGATGTGGTTTGCCCCTTGTTTCCTATCAATCATAATTATTTGTCGTCCTTATCTCTCCTCCTTTTTGTGTTTGTTACTCTCTTGTAACATTTCAAATCTTCCGCACCTATATAACCTAAGTGTGTCGCAAGTTCCGTAAAAACGTTTACAAAACTAAATATGAAAAGTTGAAAAACGTAATTTAAAAATAAGAAAAAAATGTGAAGGGAAGAGGTCATTTATTTATTGGGATGTGGTCGGTGGACCTTATAGTGGTTGTTAATTTATTGACAGTCGAAAAAGTCGTCGTCCGTGTTGACGTTGTCAGTAACTGTTGTGGTGGGATACATGCTTTCTGTGTTAACTTCAGTTGGTTCATAGCTGCCCTGTGTGGTCGGATATTGTGAAGGATTCTCGCCTGCGGTTATTTCATATACACCTGAGGTGGTCAGCATGTCCTCTGTTGGCTTGGGATAGTTGTCTGTGGTCAGAACTTTTGCCGAATTGTGGGCAGCTGCTGTTGTCCACTCAAATAAGTCACCAGCAGGGGTGTTTTCAGTAGTGGTAGAATAATCTACGTCTGTGTTTCCAGTTGGTTCATTTGTGCTCTGTGTGGTTATGTACCCTCCTGTTGTTGTTTGATAGCTGCCCTGTGTAGTGGGGTACTCTGCGGACATGGGATATTTCCCTGTGGTGAGATACTGTGAGGAAGAGTCGACTGTGGTCAGTTGGTAGTTGCCTGTGGTTGGTTGATAGGATCCTGTGGTTGGTTGATAGGGTCCTGTAGTTGGTTGATAGGATCCTGTAGTTGGTTGATAGGATCCTGTAGTTGGTTGATAGAATCCTGTGGTTGGTTGATAGGATCCTGTGGTTGGTTGATAGGATCCTGTAGTTGGTTGATAGGATCCTGTAGTTGGTTGATAGAATCCTGTGGTTGGTTGATAGGATCCTGTGGTTGGTTGATAGGATCCTGTAGTTGGTTGATATGATCCTGTAGTTAATTGATAGTTGCCCTGTGTGGTTAGGTACTCTGCGGACCTGGGATATTGTCGTGTGGTGAGATACTGTGAGGAAGACTCGCCTGTGGTCAGTTGATAGTTGTCATTTGTAGTTAGGTACTCTGCAGTTGTAGGATAGCCTCTTGTTGGTTGATTGTCTTCTGTGGTCTGTTGGTAGTTGCCTTGTGTAGTGTGGACATCTGGGGACCTGTGATATTTTTGTGTGGTCATATACTGTGAGGCATAGTCCCCTGTGGTTGGTTGGTAGTTGCCTGCGGTGGTCAGGTAGTCTGGATAGTTCTCGGTACCTGACACACTTCGTCCTGGGTAGAGACATTTCAGGGGAAACAGTCGTTAGATACACGTTCTTTTAATTCGTCTGCTCTTAACGTTAATGAACATTTTCCCATACGTCTTTTGATTAATTGTCTATCAAAACTGTCAATTCAGTTATTGTCAGGACGGAATTTTCTTTTCTTTTTTCTTTTTCTTTTTTTTTTCGGTTTGTTTTTAAGCTTGCAAGTCAGTCATTGTTGTTGTCTCTAGATTCGTCTACACAGTTTAATTAAAAACGTGCTTATATTATTATTATCAAACATTATTGTTATTGTATGCGCAGACACACACACCCATACGAACCTGCTGTAGTACACGCAACCGCACACACCTTTACATACACACTCACACACGCACGCACAAACACACACACACTCACTTAAATAACACACGCACAGGCACACAATCACACATACACAAACAAGTAACGCGCGCGCACACACACACACTCTCACACACACAAATAACACACCACACACACGCGCACACACATACACATACAAACACACACACACACACACACACACACACACACACACACACGCACACGCACACGCACATACACACACTCTCGTACACGATCGTTAGCTCACAAACGGCTAACTACCCAAAACGCCGACATCCAGACACGCATGCGCACGCACACACGCACATACAC
>NW_004797467.1:1073117-1074625 GCF_000002075.1 Aplysia californica | reverse complement strand
ACGCACACACACACACACACACACACTCTCTCTCTCTCCAACTCTCTCTCTCTCACACACACACACCCTCACACACACACTCACACACACACACACACACACACACACGCACACGCACACAGACGCACACACACACACACGCACACACACACATGTTCCTGCACACCCGTTCACGAAATGAATACTCATGCTTATATAAAATACGCTTTACTTTCTGTACTTCACTTCTTTTTTTTAAAGTTTTAGCTCGTGTTTTACGGCTCTTGCAATACAATAAGGTCATATAGGTGCCGAATATTAGAGGTGTTACAAGAGATTACCAAACACAAAAAAGAAGGAGGGGAGATAAGGACGATAGACCTTTGATAGGGAAGAAGAAGCAAACCAGACCAGAGCACCCGCCAACCACTCACTTCTTTACTTTCTGTAATTCTGTCTGTCTAGTAGTAGTATAAGGTTTTACGGCGCTCGCAACTGCTAAGGTCATATGAGCGCTTTCTGTCTGTCTAACTTCTGATCATGATTGTGTCATTTTTAAAAAAATTGTTTGTTTTTTTTCTGTACTCAAACAAACAATAGATGGCATTTTTATCGAGCAAATTTCCGCTCAACACAGCAAGCTCTATGCGCTTTACAAGCTATACTATTTCCCCAGCAGACCTGATAGCATTCTGAAACAATCTAAATTTCCTGGGAAGCATACAGTGCAAGCTGCCATTTTTAAAGGCGCTAAAACACTAGCATACCGAGAAGACCTTTCGCTGCCTATGGCTGGGTGTCCATTCATACCTGCGTGAAGTGAGGAAAATGCGTGTAAAGTGCCTTCTCCAAGGACACAACGTCGGGCCTGAGCCTCGAGCCTCCGAACCCGCAACCTCACGATTACTAGTTCGTTAGATTGTTTTTGTTTTTGTAAGTGTTTCACGGCGCTCGAAACTTCATAACGTTATATGAGCGCGCAGGACACATTAAACTTTTTCAGTTGGTAGACAATTTTTAAAAATTTTGCCCGGGTAGCGGCCGAATCCTACTCTTATCGATTTTAGACCACCAAGGGATCTTTAACTTGCACACGGGCCCTCCGAGATTTTTAGCCCTTGTCCGAGAAGGCTAGGTGTAGATCTTTCCTACCAGAAGGTCAGGGGTGTGGCTGAAAGACAGCTGTGAGAAGGAGCCGAGGAGTAACAGTAGAAAGGCGGCAGAAAGAGCCTGGAGCTCAGAAGAGGGGGCAAATGGATGTGAGGGGGTGGGGGCAGAAAAAGGAGACGAAAGAGAGCAGGAAAGGAGGTGAAAGGAGACAATTTTAGAGAAGAAAATTTTTCGGTCGCTACCCGGATTCGAACCCGGGACCTTTGAATGAGAGGCCAACACCTTAACCTCTAAGCCACGAGAGCCCCCAACCACTAGATTACCGACGAAGAAACGTACAAACCAACCAACAAACAAACAATCAAACAAACAATCAAACAATCAAACAACCAAACTTACAAACCCTGCTAAACATATCG
>NW_004797467.1:1070027-1072434 GCF_000002075.1 Aplysia californica | reverse complement strand
AGAGAGAGAGAGAGAGAGAGAGAGAGAGAGAGAGAGAGAAAGAAATGAACAACTAATAACTGAGGAAGGCAATAGCATTTTTACATCAGATTTGCATTTTTTATTCGGAATTAGCAACTGGCACATGACATTAGGGAGAAAAAAAGGAGGGGGTGGGTGGGTCGGTGTTTCGTTGAACGAATTGGAAGAACTATCCATATTTTGGGTAGTTGTTTCTGTCTTTCTTCTCTGAAAGTAACTTTTTTCTTTGAGAAAACAAAAGTATTTGCCTTTCTCAGAGGCTAAAATACAGGTAGGTATTTTTTGTTGCTGTTGAAACGTCTAGGTAGATCTGTGACATCTGTGTTCCATTTTTGGTTTTTAAGTCGCCGGTGGACGTGTTGTCAGTAGAGGTGTGTAATTTCTTTATGTGGCTTCGAGAAAGTTTTAGATGTCGTTTACTGGGACGCAGTCAGGCTGAGGGCCTGGTGGTTGTAAAATTAATCCTAGAGAGAATCAGTTGATGTTGTTGGGTAGTTTCTTTACGTCTTTCTAGAATTGGAGTCCGTGGCTTCTGGGTAGTTGCTGTGTGTGGTCTGTTACTTGGTTGAGCTGTGATATTTGAGTGTGGCCATTTACTGTGGGGAATAAGCATCCGTAGTTCTTTGGTAGCTCTCTGCTTTGGTCAGTTACTGTGGGCTTGCTGTGGTCAGGTACTGTGGGCTTGCTGTGGTCAGGTATTGTGAGCGTGCTGTGGTCAAGTACTGTGAGCCTTTTGTGGTCAGGTATTGTGAGCGTGCTGTGGTAGGATATTGTGGGCCTTCAGTGGTCAGGTATTGTAAGCGTGCTGTGGTAGGATATTGTGGGCCTTCAGTGGTCAAGTATTCTGAGCGTGCTGTGGTAGGATATTGTGGGCCTTCAGTGGTCAAGTATTCTGAGCGTGCTGTGGTAGGATATTGTGGGCCTTTTGTGGTCAGATATTGTGGGCCTTCAGTGGTCAGGTATTGTGAGCGTGCTGTAGTAGGATATTGTGAGCCTTGTGTGGTCAGATATTGTGGGCCTTCAGTGGTAAGGTATTGTGAGCGTGCTGTGGTCAGGTATTGTGGGCCTTCAGTGGTCAGGTATTGTGAGCGTGCTGTGGTCAGGTATTGTGGGCCTTCTGTGGTCAAGTACTCTGGTGACATGGGATTTTTGCGCGTGGTCATGTACTGTGGTCCTTCTGTGGTTAGGTACTGTGGGGAATAGTTACCTGTGGTTGATTGATATCTCCCAGCTGTGGTCAAGTATTCTGGAGACTTCTGATATTTGCGTGTGGTCAGATACCCGAAAAAATCGCCATTGGAGACGTAGTCAGCAGTGGTGGGATACATACTTTCTGTGTTTGCTTCTGTTGGTTCATAGCTGCCCTTTGTGGTCAGGTACTGTGAGGGATAATCGCTGGTGGTTGGTTGAGATCTGCCTGTGGTGGTCATTGAACTTGGATAGGTGCGTGTGGTCAGAAATTCTGAAGCACTTGGGGCTACTGTTGTGGTCATCTCATAAAGGTCGCCATTAGGGACGTAGTCAGCTGTGGTGGGATAATTTACTTCTATGTTTCTTGTTGGTTCATTGCTGCTCTGTGTGGTCAGGTACTCTACGGGTTTGGGATAGTCTCCTGTTGGTGGTTGATAGTTGCCCTGTGTAGTGAGGAAATCTGCGGACCTGGGGTATTTTTGTGTGGTGAGATACTGTGAGGAAGAGTCGCCTGTGGTCAGTTGGTAGTTGCCTGCGGTGGTCAGGTAGTCTGGATAGTTCTCGGTACCTGGCACACTTCGTCCTGGTAAAAAGGAAATAATAGAAAAACAGTTGTTAAAACTTTGATGTCTTTTCTATTGTACAGTGTGGATTAAGTTTAACTTAATGCACGTGTTAATTCTATTTTATTGTCTTCAACATTTTTCAAGTCTTCTACTTAGTCGTATTTCTTTGTTCAATAGAAATGCATTTATCTGTCTTGTTTTCGAATATAGTTTTGTCCAATGCATAAGCGCATTCACACATAAGCTCACACGGTACCAACTCACCAACCTCCCTATACCTACATACCTACGTAGGTAGGCCACCACGCGTTTTTTCTTTGGTCATTTCGAGAACATGTCGGAAATTAAATGAGCACATTTTGAAGTTTTGAACATTAACAAGTTTAAAAAAAAATTAATATTGAATAACTATGTACGAATTTAAAAAACAAAAATCTCAAGAGATCCTTACACGTTTTCCTATATCACGAATATTCTGTTTACTTTCAAACGTTCTTTTGCTAATATGGTTATAACATTTTTAGTGATATTTCTTTTTGATTATTGCTGTTGACAGGAGTGTAAAATTGATATCATTTAACGATTTCACCATACATATAGAAACACACACACACACACACACACACACA
>NW_004797467.1:1067186-1069927 GCF_000002075.1 Aplysia californica | reverse complement strand
AAAAGTCGCCAGTGGAGACGTAGTCGGCAGTGGTGGGATAATTTACTTCTGTGTTTCCGGTTGGTTCATTGCTGCTCTGTGTGGTCAGGTACTCTACGGGTGTGGGATAGTCTCCTGTGGTTGGTTGATAGTTGCCCTGTGTAGTGAGGAAATCTGCGGACCTGGGATATTTTTGTGTGGTGAGATACTGTGAGGAAGACTCGACTGTGGTTGGTTGATAGTCTCCTGTGGTCAATTGATAGTTGCCCTGTGTAGTGAGATACTCTGCAGACCTAGGATATTTTTGTGTGGTGAGATACTGTGAGGAAGAGTCGACTGTGGTTGGTTGATAGTCTTCTGTGGTCAATTGATAGTTGCCCTGTGTAGTGAGATACTCTGCGGACCTGGGATATTTTTGTGTGGTGAGATACTGTGAGGAAGAGTCGACTGTGGTTGGTTGATAGTCTCCTGTGGTCAATTGATAGTTGCCCTGTGTAGTGAGATACTCTGCGGACCTAGGATATTTTTGTGTGGTGAGATACTGTGAGGAAGAGTCGCCTGTGGTCAGTTGGTAGTTGCCTGAGGTGGTCAGGTAGTCTGGATAGTTCTGGGTTCCTGACACACTTCGTCCTGGAAAAAAGAAAAAAAGGGAAAACTGTTGATAAAACATAAGATGTTCTTTCTGTTGTACAGTGTAGATTTGATTGAACATACACTGCTTTTCCTGAATTCTTTTCTGTTGTCTTCATAATATGTGAAGTTTTATTTTTAATCGTCTCTCTTTGTTCCATAAAACATGCGTTTATCTGTCTAGTTTTTCGAATACAGTTTAGTCTGATGCATTTAAGATACCCCCCCCCCTTTGCACGCACTTACATACACAAGCACATTCTCACACAACGGCACACCTACCTACCTACCTACCTACTTACCTACCTACCTACTTACCTACCTACCTACTTACCTACCTACCTACTTACCTACCTACCTACCTACCTACCTACCCAACCTTCCTATGATAGGCCTCTACACGATTCTTTTTTTTTAAATTTTGTTTTGGTCGTTTAGAGAATATTTTCTGTCGGAAATTACAATTTGCCCACCGTCGAAGTGTCGAAGTTTTGGGGTTTGTTTGTTTCAATTTTTTCATCAAATAAACAAGTACAAAACTAAACGACAAAATTCCCTAGAGATCCGTTCCCATTTTCCTTTAATTCACCTAAAGTCTTTTTTATATTTCACATCTTTAACTTTTGATACATAGTTATTTTCTTGTGGTATTTCTCCCTGATTCTTGATACAAATTTCTTTTCATAAATGTCTTCTTCTTTTATTTGACAATTGACGTCAATGCAGACTTTCGCTATACATTGTTTTCTGTGGCACATACACAAGTTCACATCACGAACATACACACACTGTTAAGTTGTTGGGCTACGGGACCTGTGGCTGGGCCCGACGTTGTTTCCTTGGGAAAGGCACTTCTATACGAATGTTCTATTTGGCTTGATCCTTTCGTAGATGGACCTTCAACTTGGAAGGAAGTCCCGCCACTTAAATAACCAAATAGTGTTGACATGGGCGTAAAACTTGTATTATTTCTCCATTTCACGATAAACGTACACACACATGGCATATATGTACTTACCCGAAGCGCCGGCAAAGAGACAGCAGACGACGAAGATGCTAAAGAACATGGCGGCCGTTGTTCTAGTACTACAAAGTGGAAGAAAGTGATCTCTGCAGCTGCTACTGATCAGTCTTTGACTACTGAAGCCTTTTATTGGAAAATGAATGTTTTTTGTTGTTGATATCTAAAACCGCAAACAATACACAAGTGCATGGAAGTGTATACAGTTTGATGTGAGATTGTTTATTTTCTAAATCGAAAATGACATGTTGTTTTGGAAGTCGTTAAACAAACTCTTTGAGTTCGTGTCACGATCTGCCTTAACTTAATGTAAAGAACTACAGACTTGTTTGCGATGTATGTATGGCAGTGCAATTTGTTTACCAGATAACGAAACTATATTTACAGTTACAGGTTGGAGAGAGGGGAATGGGGAGGGGGTTAAGGTGGGAGCTACTGCGGGCGGTCTGAGGAGGGAGAGTGTGTGTGGGCGCAGGCAGGTAGGTATGTTGGTCGGTCGGTAGGTATGTTGGTCGGTCGGTCGGTAGGTAGGTAGGTATGTAGGTAAATAATGAGATGCAATGATAGATCGTGAGATGAAATATAATATAAATTATGTCGAAGCATACATATATTTTGATTGATAGATAAATAATTAGAAATTAAAAATGATAATGAAAATAATAATGATGGTTGTAGTAGTTACTTAGTAGTAGTAGTGGTATAGTCCAGACAATATCAAATGGACAACTTGTCGACCTCATTACATCGAATCTAAGTGGCGAATCTCTGTGAATTTTGCTTGCGCATCTGAATTCCAAAAGATCTGAAATTTTGTTTGGTGCATGTGCGACAAATATGTATAAAGAGGTGCTGTCTATATAATCATTAGTAATTGATTGCTCATTAAACTCAACACCGCATACATTTTTTTAAAATAGCAAACACAGTGCAACGCTAAAATCATAACAATACAGGGTGTCGTTGCAGGGGCTCAGCCTGAAATTTCAGCGGAGGGGAGGGGGGAGATACAATTTGGTGAAACCCAAAACCGGTGATCAACCGAGTGCTAAATTTGAAGTATAAGCATGTCACTGGGCACCCCACCCCCCCTGCCAGCAGGTCCAAGGCA
>NW_004797467.1:1064304-1066421 GCF_000002075.1 Aplysia californica | reverse complement strand
GGGGGGAGGCGAGGTCTATGATATTGAAGGTTTTCTAGATTATGCCTGATCTCTCCAAGACTAGCGGAGACCGGTGTGTCATGTGACAGTTTGGCGTCTGTGTGCTTCTCTTCATTCGTACAAACGTTCAAGCGATTTCTGTCGGAATTTTCCCTGATAGCTTGTTCACTTTCTTCTGACAGCGTTACAAATTCTAGACTCTAGATCTCGCTCATTTATTTATCTACCGATGCCCACGAAACTTTGCATGGCACCTTTGCTGGCCAGCGACCAAGCAAAAAATATTGGTTTTTAAAAATCTTGATACAGTAATATAAAAGGGTTTTTTTCTCTTTGGGCCCTATATTAAAAACTGCTCATGGATGCATGTACAGTCCCACTAAAATAAGCGACTTACTGTAACTTTGCTTACAAATTGCTCATTTTGAAACAGTGACTCCACCCTACCCCAACATTTCAGTGTTAGTGTTAGCTTGTAGATTGCATCTCTCGGCTGTCTAGACGTCTCCACGTGCTCCACGTGAGTCTCGACAATTACTCACCCCGTCTCTTGAATTAGTTGAATCGTGTTCTTTGGCGAACAAGTGTGACATTGAGGAAATTATGTCAACTTTTCAATGTTTTAGGCTTGTGCTTAAATCCCCTATTATTTTTTTCCCGGCTTAGGCTTACATCAACAAAGAAAAAATTCATCGCAACCTTATTCGGCAGTAACCTTTGTGAATTGGCTTTTAGATTATGTTGGTCATCCAACTTTTAGACCCGTAGGTAAATACCTGAGAAGAATAATCATTTTTATTTCGTTTTGACCGCGGTTAGGCGAAAGTGAACAAGCTATTATTCATATGATTGTGAGCTTCGAGTCAAGAACGCCACCATGTCTTGATGTAAAGGAAGTGTCTACGTACTCTCTCTCTCCCTCTCTCTCTCTCTCTCTCTCTCTCTCTCTCTCTCTCTCTCTCTCTCTCTCGACTAAAATTAATTAATTATAGTAACACAAGATAAATCCAATCACTACCCGAGATGATCAGTAAGTAGGCATAGCAGTAGCAGCCTTGCGAGCCAGTCACAATCCAAGATTTTTGGGGTCCACCTAGACACCATGACTACGTAGACCCCAATCGAGGAGTACGTAGACACTTCCATATGTAAATTAATAGATTGTTTAATGCAAATCTAACCGGCGGACGCGGTGAAGCTGTTGACCGGAGCGTTATATCCATTCTCTTTCTTCTTTGCCTTCCCCTAGATCTAATAGTAATAGATCTCAGGGGTAGCCGACTGCTGGTTCTTCAGCCAGCAGTGCAACTGATTTTTATACGTATGTGACTTTTTTTTGTATCATACTTCCTATCCTAAGACCCCTTGCCTTTAGGCAGCCATATTTCTGTAGTTATTACATCGTTAAAATCCATACTCTCACAAGTATTTACTTTCAGTACGTTTAGACAAGCCGCATTCGGTATTGAGAGGATAGAGATGGCGTTTTACAGTGTAGTAGGGGATACTTAATTGTTTCTGGTGTGGTTCGTTAGCTCCTTCATTCCTATCAAACATCTATCGTCTTTATCTCACTTTTTTTCTTTTTTTTGTTTGTTTTGTTTTGTTACTTTTTTGTAGCACATCTTGATCTAATCTTCGGCACTAGTGTGATCTCATTGCTTTGCAAGTGCTGTGAAACTCTTATTAAAACTAAAACGAAGTAAACCGTCGTTGGTTTGGAGCAGACTTGTATAAGTACCGTTAAGTCACTGCAATGTTGGCTACTGTTAGTTGTACCCTTGGAGTAACTATAGTTACTCCAAGGTTGTACCGTTAGAAACAGTGCGATTCTGTGGTAGGGAGTTGTATGACGTCATGGGAGTCCCCAGCTGTTGTCCACGGTGTGTGTAGTGTGTCACAGTGTGTGCAGTGTGTCACGGTGTGTGTTGTGTGTACGCGTTAGACTTTTGTCTCCCCGTGCAGCACACACGCAGTAGCGATGGTAAACAGAATCTGTCGGCTGTGTAGAGAGTAATGGGAGTGATAGACGCGAGCGAGTGCTTGTCCAATCGCAATCACTGCCACTCTCTCTCTCTCTCTCTCTCTCTCTCTCTCTCTCTCTCTCTCTCTCTCTC
>NW_004797467.1:1061090-1062280 GCF_000002075.1 Aplysia californica | reverse complement strand
AGAGAGAGAGAGAGAGAGAGAGAGAGAGAGAAAGAGAGGGGGGCAAGAGAGGGAGAGAGAATGAGATTGAGAGGGAGAGAGAGAGAGTGAGAGATAGAAGGGTTGAGGGGGTGGGACGGGAGATTTCTAATGAGGGAATAGGATGTATGAAACAATGTTTTGTTTTATATAATGTATGTGGTCCTTGAGTGCTGTGGTGCCTTTTTGTTGTTTCTTTGTATTTTTGGAGTTTGCTGGGTTTTTTTTTAAATTTGGTTTTGTTTTTTGTTGACTGGTTCGTCCGTTCGTTTGCATGTTTATTTTGATTGTTTGGTTTTGTTTTTTGTTTGCTTTGGTTTCACGTACGTGAGTGAAGAAAAATGGAATAAAGCTTTTGGTTTTTTTATTGGACGAAAAGCAATGATTTTGTTGTGAGTCTGTATAAATGGTAAAGGGTGGGGGGGATGGGGTGGGAGGGTAACATGACCGCAGCTTTGTCCAGCTTCTGAACAGCGCATAGACCCCGGCTCCCATTGCGCTTGTTCCACACAAGAGAACGGGTCGATAAAAGCACCTGGGATCGGAATGAATCATTGAGCACGGAGTTGACAAGGCCACAACATACTACATCTCGCCAGTAGGGCTGGGCAATGAGTCGCTTTAGCAAAATCCGGATAATGTTAGTGCACCTCTTCTGCGATTAAATGTGTCATGAACCGCTTCAGCAATATGGGTTAGAAGAACCACTTCAAAATATGAGCGCGCCCACTTCGACAAACGGGTCAGGAAAGAGAGTTTAAGAGTCTGAATTCGGATAAAGTTTCACTGAGAAGTATCCGGTTATCCGGATTTTGCCCACCACAACTCGACGGGATTCTTTTACATAATACATCTTCCTGCGTGGCCGCCACACCCACAAGACATTGGCCAAGCTGTGAAAATGTGCCAAGCCACAATTTCTTTCTTTTTTTTTTTAGTTTTGTCGTTTCGCTTGTGTTTTTGTTCGGGTATTTTTTTTTCGGTTTGTTTTGTTTTGTTTTGGAATTGCCTCAATCTGTGGTATCGGTTGCATGTTATGCTCAAGAAACATTATGTCGAAATTCAAGTTTTAATTAATGAAAAAGACAACTAGAAGAAATTCACAATGCAGAGGTACACTTGTTGAAAGAATGAAACCTCTCTCTCTCTCTCTCTCTCTCTCTCTCTCTCTC
>NW_004797467.1:998856-1058685 GCF_000002075.1 Aplysia californica | reverse complement strand
CATCATCATCATTATTAGTATTATTATTGTTTTCATTATTATAGCACAGTGAGTTATTTTTTAATCTTTCTCAGAGCTGAATGGAAGCCCCGCAGCTCGTACATCATGTCAGTCCCTGGAGACTGCCCCAGCAACCTGCTCTTCTCTGCCAAGCTAGTACGAGCTGGGAAAGTTTCCTTTGAGTACCAGTACACCGACCCAGAGACTATCTTCCACTTCATGGTAAATTGTTAATTATGTGCTGTGTTAGAAATTGTGGTGAAAATCAGCGCTCGTCAAAATAATGAAATCGAAGAAACTGTCATTTTTTCCGCCAGCTTAACAATTTTTGTCAAATTTTTGTTATTTTTCCACTAAAAGATAGATTATTTATGTGCTGATATTTTTCTTTCTTTTTTTCTGTTACTTCCGTTTTTTTTGGGGGGGAGGGAACCTGTGAGGTTGGCGACTATTTTCCACTTCATTCCGTCCCTCCCAGCCCACCATTTTGCTGTCGCATGAAGGAGACCCAATTTAAGTTCAATTCCCCAGCGGGGAAGAAATATGTATAAAGTATCACAGTCTTTCTGCTGGGATGTTGTATCCCTCTCATCTTGGGTTGGCCCTGACAGGCAAGCTTGCCTCCTAAATGATCTAAACTTTGGATGGGGGAGTAAAAGAACGCCTACGTTTAAAAGAGAAAATAAAATGTTGATATGATAAAATAATAGGCGACATTTAATAGTCACAAAGGAAAACAAATGTTTTGAGCATTGTTTACTTTCTTTTGAACATTTATGATGTGTCTAGCTA
Source organism: Aplysia californica (assembly GCF_000002075.1). Classification (NCBI taxonomy): domain Eukaryota; kingdom Metazoa; phylum Mollusca; class Gastropoda; order Aplysiida; family Aplysiidae; genus Aplysia; species Aplysia californica. The sequence goes on along the minus strand of NW_004797467.1, from coordinate 1,057,893 downwards.
ATACTGGGGTCTTGTATCTTCCAATGCAGGTTTAAATACTTGGCTCTTGTATCTTCCAATGCAGGTTTAAATACTTGGCTCTTGTATCTTCCAATGCAGGTTTAAATACTTGGCTCTTGTATCTTTCAATGCAGGTTTTAATATAGGGCTCTTGTTTCTTCTAATGCAGGTTTCATATAGGGCTCTTGTACCGTATCTTCCAATGCAGGTTTAATATAGGGCTCTTGTACCGTATCTTCCAATGCAGGTTTAATATAGGGCTCTTGTATCGTATCTTCCAATGCAGGTTTAATATAGGGCTCTTGTACCGTATCTTCCAATCCAGGTTTCATATAGGGCTCTTGTATCGTATTTTCCAATGCAGGTTTCATATAGGGCTCTTGTACCGTATCTTCCAATGCAGGTTTAATATAGGGCTCTTGTATCGTATCTTCCAATGCAGGTTTAATATAGGGCTCTTGTATCGTATCTTCCAATGCAGGTTTAATATAGGGCTCTTGTATCGTATCTTCCAATGCAGATTTAATATAGGGCTCTTGTACCGTATCTTCCAATGCAGGTTTAATATAGGGCTCTTGTATCGTATCTTCCAATGCAGGTTTAATATAGGGCTCTTGTATCGTATCTTCCAATGCAGGTTTAATATAGGGCTCTTGTACCGGATCTTCCAATGCAGGTTTAATATAGGGCTCTTGTATCGTATCTTCCAATGCAGGTTTAATATAGGGCTCTTGTATCGTATCTTCCAATGCAGGTTTAATATAGGGCTCTTGTACCGTATCTTCCAATGCAGGTTTAATATAGGGCTCTTGTATCGTATCTTCCAATGCAGGTTTAATATAGGGCTCTTGTACCGTATCTTCCAATGCAGGTTCAGAATGACCAGTGCCAGGCCCTTGATGGGGAGGACAATGACAAGTGGCCAGCGGTCACTACTGAGGGCAAGTGGGCCACCATTGTGGTGAGTTTACACTGTTCTGTCTTCGATATATATTTATCATCTTGGTTTGAGATGGACACCCTGATGAATTGTATCTGTGATATAGCGGTAAGGCACTTTGATGTCACATGAAGGAGATCCGAGTGCGATTCCCCAGCGAGGAAAAAATACTTATAAAGTATCACAGTCTTTCTACTGGGATGTTGTATCCCTCTCAGCTGCCTGGGTTGGCCCTGACAGGCAAGTTCGGAAGGCTACCTCCTAAATGATCTAAATTGTGTTAATGGGGGAGTAAAAACACCCATTATTCTACTTTTATTCTATGTGACAGTTGTTCTTGACGGAATGTGACTGCCATTGTGCCAGATACTGTAATCCATTAAAATATTTTTGTTATGTTTACAAAGAGGACTGGGATCAGTTCCATATAGAATGTCTTCAGAGACTTGACACGTCTCAAAACATTTTTGATCAATTTCTTACACCCTGTTTAAAAATGATCAGTTACTGAAAAACACATTCTGTATTATGTTTTCATCAAAATAGATTTGTAAATATAATTAGTAAAAGCTTTACCAATTTTGCGAAGAATTTTATGAATGTTTGTCCATCCATTTAACTAATTGTTGAACAGGCTGGTGATGTAGCATCCATTTTGGCATGTACATGACCAAAATTCGGTCCTATTGGAGACTTACTTTAAATTCGGAGGTCTTGCCTCTGAAATAACGTATTAGTGTTAATAGGGGGTTAAAAACCATACTCTTGCTTTTTACTTTACATTCTTACATCTCCTTGTGTTTATTTTTTTTTTATTTATTTTTTATTTATTTTTATTTTTAAGATTGAAATTTCTACTGTAAAATTTTATACAATTTCATCTGGTCATTGACCAAAACCAAACCATGCTGTGAAGTGGTATGAATGCAACCAAATTGTGTTTGGCGCGCACATATGACTTATGCAGTTGCAAGGTGTTGTAAAACTCTTACTAACTTAAGCTGAACATCCTTGTGACGTTGTGTCTAGTGCAAACGAAAACCATCAACATGCATGTTTTCTGCAACCTTGTATTTTCTTATAAATTATTCCCAGTGCCCGTTTTCTGAGAGAGGAATGGGGAGGGGAAAGGGGAGTAGATAGATAGATTATCATCGAGTTCTGGTCTTCTGAGTGTTTCATTTTGAGTGTTTTGATGTGGACAGGTGGAGCTGAAGAGTGGAATGAACGTACTGCAGTGGCGCACGATAGGGGCTCTTTCGGAAATGATGCACTCCACAGTCAGCCCTATTCTGATCAGAAAAATCGAAATTACAGGTGAAATAGTGTAATAGTTAATGCTTACTACTAGTCACTGTTATGGCTTAGCCTGTATAGTAGAACAGTGGGAGTGGGTGGTGTGGTTTGCTCCTCCTTTTCTATCAAACATCTGTCATTCTTATCTCATCTTCTCCTTTTTGTGTGTTTGTTACTCTTTTGTGACACTTCTAATCTTCAGCATTTATATGACTTTATTGTTTTGTAAGTGCTGTAAACTACAACATAAAATATCACCTGATCACTGGGAGGTGGAGCACTGTTCTTTGCTCCGGTTTGACTTAGTTTTGTGGAATTTTAAAAGATACAATGAACAAACTCGTTGAACTCACATTTAGAAATTTGTTCTGTTGTATATCAATACATGCAGTAAATTCTAAAAGTGTTTGCCCCCCCCCCCCTCCCCTCATATACCCTCTCTATTTCTCTGTCTCTGTCTCCATCTCTCTTCATCTCTCTCTCTCTCTCTCTCTCTCTCTGTGAGTTTGTTGCTGGTTTGTGTTTTGTGTGATCTCATCCATCTACTTCTTTTCTCTGTTGTTGTTATTTTTATCTGTTAGTTGCAAAGTCTGACTATTTCTACATTAGTTGAGCACTAGATCAATAACAACAACAACAACAACCTGGATCGATAACAAGTGCAGTAAGATAAAAATCTACATAAAAGGAAAAATCACTTTTCACCTTTTTTTTCTTTCTTCGTTGATGTCTGTGTGATTACAGGAATGGCGTATGTATCTTCTTGCACCAAGTGTGCTACTGGCAAGTACAGCTGTCATTTTTGTTCTTTTTTGTTCTTTTTCTCTCTTCACATTTTGCTGTACCCAAATATAATATGGCGTACATATCAGAGTGCACCTAGCTTAGTTCCAAAGACAAGAACATCAGCCATTTTTATCTTCTTTTGCCTCTTCACATGTCTGTGCCCACAGCCCGCCATGATGCGCACATCAACAGTGTGCATCCAGTGTTGTTCTAAGGGAACATAAAACTGTCATTTTGCTTTGGTGGCCGGTGGGTGCTCTGGTGTGGTTTGCTCCTTCTTCCCTACCAAACATCTATCGTCCGTAACTCTCTTCCTTTTTTTGTGTTTGTTTCGCTCTCGTAACACCTCCGAATTTCAGCACTTATATGACTTTATTGTGTTGCAAGTTCCATAAAACTATGACTTACACTAAAAACTGTCATATTGCCTGTTTTTCTCCTTTCACATGTCTAGTCTGAGAGGGATGGCATTCAATTTAGGATGCACCTAAGTCTAGCAATGAATCATACAGCAGCCGCTCTGTCTCCTTTACTCTCTTCGCTCTCTTCACTCTCTTAGCTTCTCTGTATCTGAAGGAAGATTGAGTATGTCGCGCACCTGGTGTCTCAGTAGCACTTACTAAAGTCATAAATTGGTCCATTTTTGTCTTTTGATATTTTTCTATACCTATTGCAAAGTGCACTAAAAGCACATACAGCAGTCATTTTGTAGTTCGTATCTTTTTGTGAACCTAATATAACAACGACACATACGACAGTCTCTTTTCTTTTGTTTTGTTTTTTGTTTTGTTTTGGTGAACCTAGAATACCAATGACACATACAGCAGTTTTTTGTTTTTTTTGTGAACATAATAATATACCAATGGTATGTTTGAAGTCTGTCTAAGAGGAAAGTTTCCCTGTCCTATAGCTTACTTACTTTTCAATTGAATAACTATGAAACTTTTATATCACAGTATTTTAACATGTGTATAATCTCAACACCAATTTATACCTCACTACACCACCCAGAAATGGTCATTATGACACTTTGCTGACATTTACCTTTTTTGTTTGCTCACTCCATGGCGACCAAAGAGATGAAAGGCACACTCTCAAAATAAATTACAGTGTTCCTTTTGTCATCAAATTCACGGTTTTTTTTATTTTGTTTTTTTTAGAGAAATCACCCAAGGAAACACATAGTGATTTTCTAAGGCCACTGGGTACCAATTGTTCCAGTGTCCAAACACTAAGAAAGTGGGTCAGAGAGATGAATGGCAGGCTTGTCAATTTTGAAGATTCAGAGTGTTTTGGACGGCTCAGTTCTGTTTCAGAGTAAAATATTTTGCATCTTCACACTTCTGTCAAAGAAGACAGGCAAAAAACTGATTTATTGCTGAAGTTGTTTTGCCCAAGACGACAGTTCATAGAATTCTTACGAAAGCTTTTTTCAAAATGGGTTCCTCATCCGCTGACTGATAAAATAAAGGAAGATTGAGTATGTCACGCACATGATTTTGTTCACCGGATAGGGAATAAAGGGATATATTTTTAAAGAAGAATCATAACTGATAATAATGATAAATAAATGAATAAGAAATTACATTTATCCCTGTAGGGAAATTTGAGTTAGAATGGCAAACATTCGTACGTAAATGCAAAATTTGAAATACATACACATATAAATACATACATAAGCACACAGTATCACACCAATACAGAACAATTTCAAATACATACCTTACTGGTCCCCACTGTGCAGCGCCCTCTTCTTTTAGCTTGGGTTGTTGTGTCTTGCTCAAGGACACACCCCAGTGACCACCCATCTAAACTCCATGTCACCTACACTTGTTTGACATAACTTTTGAGTCTGAACTCCCTTCTCACTCAACTGCTGGAGCCCCCAAACCACAGGTAATGAAACATGTGTGTATTCATGGGATCTAGAACTGAAAAGACAATCACCAGAATGGAGAAATCCATATGACCCCAGAAAGCTTGACGCAAACAAGGTGCTTTGAAAAGTGATTCACGTCATTTTTATGGATCACGAAGGTGTGGTTTTGAACAAGCCGGTTCTCGTTTGCACAACTGTCAATGCTATTACGGGATGGTACTTCAAACAAAGCTTAGACCAGCAACCAGTAAAAAAAGCAGCCAGGTGCGTTAGAGCAAGGTGTTTTCTTTCATCATAACAACACTCCTGCGCACATTGCCTTGAAAAGTCTCTGATGTAGTGGAGCCCTGGCCGTGGGAAATCCTTGGGCATCCTCACTGTTTTCCAGACATAGCACCATGCGACTTTCATTTATTCCTCAAAATCAAAGAAGGACTTAGGGGCAACTATTTGAAGACAAGGAAGAAATTGTTCTCGAAACAAATGCTGTATTAAGGACTCTGACAGAAGCAGACATGGTCACTCTGTTTAACCACACACTGTTTTGAGTGAAAAAGTGCCTTGAAATCAACAGTTGCAGTGTTGAAAAGAAAATGTGTTGCTGTAGGTAAGTACAAAATTTCAAGTCTGTAAAATAAAAATTGTTGATTTTACGGACAGGGAAACCAACTTCTGGGACAGACTTCACAGAAAGGTCATTTTGTCTCTCTTTTTTTCTCTTCACTTTCTATATCCATGGGTGAAGTGGGGTGCACATCAGATTGCAGACATCTTGGCCTTTTTTTTTGGTTTTCTTTCACATGTCTGGATCCACAGGTATTACGAACGACATCTGTGGTGTAACGGTTGCCTGCTTTGCAGTCACACGCAGGGGATCCAAGATTGATTCCCCACTAGGGAGAACATTTTCTTTTGAGTGTCTTGGTCTCTCTGCTGTGATGTTACATCCCTCTCAGCCCAAGTTGGCCCTGACAGGCAGGGTTGGAAGTTGATTGGGGGAGAGGGGAGATTTAAATGGGGAGATTTACATTTTTGTAGATTTGGAGTACATATCTGTGCACCTACAGTATTGTACCAATGGCATGCACAGTGGTCATTTCATCTCTTTTTCTCTCTGTTTACATCACCAAACCACAGGTACGATGTGCCAGTGGTTGGCGGGTACTCTGGTGAGGTTTGCTCCTTCCTTCCAATCAGACATCTGATCATCCTTATCTCTGCTCCTCCGTTTTATGTGTGTTACTCTCTTGTAACATCTCTAATCTTCAGCACTTATATGACCTCATTGTGTTGCAAGTGCCATAAAATGCTTACTAAAAGTAAAACAGATATTGTGTACCCATTTGAGTGCTTACAGTATGGTACCAATGGTACACACAATGGCGGAAAAATCTTGTTTCAACCCCCGGTGCAGTGTGACTGACTTAGTGTCTTTAGGCCATTCCCAAAGGGGGGACATTTCTCGTTCAAGCACAGTAGAATTGTAAATGGGCTGATTCATCATGTCACGCTCATAACTGTGCCTGATCTGCAACAGGGAACTGCTGCTTTTTCTTTCCTAAACCTTACTATTGTCATTTTCCTCTACTTCTTTTGTATGTTTGTCACACTCTTGTGACCCGCTATTTGCGGGGTGCCTTGATAGTCGAAACAGACTTTGTTCTGTTTAAGCTAGAGAGATGAGCAGAGTAAGTCTGATTCCCTGTAAGGACTTCTCTGTTGACACCCACCCCTTGGCGCTCGTATGACCTTATGCAGTTGCGAGCGCCATAAAACCCTTTACTAAAAAAAAAATTTTTTTTAAAGTCTTGTTTTCTTTTCCTATTCACATTTTCAGGGCCCACCAGAAAACAAAACTCACATACAGCAGTCATTTTGTTTTTCTTTTTCTCTCTCTACATCTCTTTACCAACATGTGTGGCTTACTTGTCAGGGTGCAGAGAATGAGTCAAGGCGCTTTTCTGTGGCACACAGGAGATTTGAGTTTTTATTCCCACACAAGTGGGGAGACAATGTTTATCAAGTAGCTTGGTCTTTTTGTTTCTGCTGAGATATCTTTCTCTCTCCATCCTCGTACCCATAGTGGTATCAGTAGCCTAACCACCTGTAATCTTGAGATTGTGGGTTCAGAGGTTTGAGGTTCAGCACAGACCAAAATTGTGTCCGTGGGTGGTTGGTGGGTGCTCTGGTGTGGTTTGCTCCTTCTTTCCTATCAAACTATTATTGTCTTTATCTCCCCTCCTTCTTTTTTGGGTGCTGTTACTCCCTTGTAACACCTCTTATCTTCGGCACTTATAAGACCTTATTGTGTTGCAAGTGCGTAAAACTCTTATGAAAAAAAAATAATTGTGTCCTTGGGAAAGATACTTTACACGAATTGTCCATTTGGCTGGGCTCTTTCGGAAATGGACGTTAAACTCTGTGGTATCACCTCTTAAATAACTGAATACCATTTTACCATTTTTTCTTTCTCATACACACAGGTGTGGCCTATACGTCAGAGTGCACTAAATGCGCCAATGGCACGTACAGCAGTGGTGGCACCTCTTTCTGCCAGATCTGTCCAGTCAACACCTTCTCCAACCACGGGGCCAGCCAGTGCTTACCCTGCAAGGACGGGGAGTACTCCGGTCAGTGGACATTGCACTCACTTTATCAGTCATTTTCTGGCATGCATTTGGTCGATTTTAAGCACAAGGGGGCTATCCCGTAAAATGCTGTTTTGAGAAAATCGAAGGTAAAGTTTTTTAACCTTGTTCAGTCTCTATAAAAGATGAAGTGTTAACTCTGTATACACCATCATCATCATTCATCGGTATATTATGTAGATCAATACACCACAAACACTATTCTGCAATACACAGACAAAACGCCTTTTTTTCTAATTCGCAGCAGTTTCAAGATAAAGGGGCTTTTTGTCAGCGTAACCACTGAAAAAAGGTGTTTCTCCGAATGTTTAATTTATTCAAAGATGATTCACAGTTTCACTTTGATTTTTACACACTGGTAAGCTAACTGATCAAGCTATTGATTTAGCAAATAAAACGATTTGGTGCCAAGAATGAAAAAAGATGCTTTGTCAGCTCAGGGCAGTATTTCTGTTGTGACAGCACAGTGCAATGCACTGTCTGTTTGGTTCTACTTTATCAGTGCAATTGGCTGTTCTTTCTGATGTTAAAATACATACTTTTATTCGCATTTATCTGTTTGTATTTGCTTGCCCTCTGGGGTTCTCGAAACTTCGATTTTTTCCCTCAAAAGGGAGGATTCTGAGGAAAACTCCTATGTTTGGTCATGGAATGGCTGGCACGTTTCGGTGAAGGGCTTGACTCTTTTATCTCCGAGGGGGGGGTAAACCCACTATGCCAGGGCCCTTTTTGGTACAAAATCTAAAATTGACATAAACGTCTCTAAATTGGATATTGAATCAAAACAAGTGTACCTATTTCGATAATAGCAGCTTGCTGGAGATAAGGAGTTGAAATTACTGTAATGAAATTGTAACATAGGCGGTAAGTACCGACATTATTGTCTTACCCTTACAACAGGGGGCTATTTTTGGATTTCACTTCCCTCCGGCCAAGATAATTCTGAAGCTAATATTACATGTGTCTGTAATTTTTTACAAACCTTAAACTGATTTCTATACTGCGTTTATTAGAAATTTTAGAAGATAACACAGAGAATAATTTTTCATGGACAATTGGATAGATTTCCGTTTTTTTAAAAAATACCTGACTGGGTTTGAGGAGGCTGGTGTCCTGTCTGGGAAATGAACGCGAGTGGGCCCGAGGAATGAGAACTTGTTTGGGAACTATGCGCGACTGGGACTGTAATGTTTAATTTTTAAAGTGAGGTTTCTAAGCAATGAGCGCTACTTACTGAGTATATTGTATCCCTTTTTTTAAAAGTTACATTGTCCGAAGGTAGCTGAACAGTAATGCATGGTATATATGCTTTAAAAAGCTCAAAACTTTTTTTAAATTGTCAACTTACTTATTCACAGATCAAATCAAAGATATGTTTTTTTTCTTCAGAGCCTGGCTCAGCAACATGTACAGAGAAGCCACCTTGCACAGAGTTTGACTACTACAGCTTTCAGACTGCTTGCAATAAGGATGGGCAGGTGAAGATTTCAAAGACAGAGACACTCTGCTGCTCTTTGTTTGCTGTTTGCTGTTTTCATGTTCTGCACTCTTAGCCTCATGCTCTGCAATCACAAGTCATAAGATGTTGAGGCCTCATGCCCTTCACAGTAGCTGGAGCTTTCAGACAAATGCAACACAAACTTTATAAAAGATAATGTGGAAACAATATTACATTCGTAATGACGACAGCATTTTGGTATCATCTGACATGTTTACAGTGTTTCTTCTGACATGTTTACAGTGTTTCTTCTGACATGTTTACAGTGTTTCTTCTGACATGTTTACAGTGTTTCTTAACTTCCTTGTTCCTGACAAAAAAGAAAAGGCCATTATTGTGCTGGCTGGCTTAGAAACTGCAAGTCAAGTGTTGCTTTGTTAGGTACAGGTTCTTGTGTCACAAATTTTGTAGGCTGTCAAAGAACAAATTATGTTACGGATAGATAGTTGCACTCCTGTTGTGCACATTATATATACCTTCTTTTACCTTCTGGCAAGTATCCCATAGTGTGCTGAAACAGCCCTCCCCCCCCCCCCGATAACATTTTCATTATCATATGAGAGTTTTTAGGTGCCTTGAAGGTGATTGGAGTCAAGAATTTTCAAATTTTTACATACCACCACATGAAAATACTAAAAATCAAGAGATGCATACTGTCAAACCTGCTCCAACTATGACCATTTGTATAAGACAATCACCTGCTCAAGCAGCCACTTCCCATTTTTTTTTTACCTTGCAGATTTTTTTACATTATAGTGACTCTGTGTAAGACAGCCACCTGTCTATGGCAGCCACTTTTCTCTTCAACTATGGATGGCCATCTTAGACAGTATCCACTGTAGATACTCTTTGAAAGTTGTTCTACTAGCATTTCAAGCTTGTCGAATGTTAAAACTAAACTTGTGTTAATGATCACATATTTTTGGGTGGCAGTTTGAACCCTATATATATAGATACTAGCTGGGCCCCATTTTGATGAAAGAAATGATCGGTGCATTAACGTCAACTGAAAGTCATCAGCTTACTATATTTACACTCTACTGGAATGGAGCAATAAATCTTGAGATATGCAAAAAAATAGAAGGTCTAGATATTATAGAGATTAATAGATTGATTCTCTATTCCGTTTTTGTGGTTGTACACTCCAGAATATCAAAGATGTGGAATCACTGCACGCACTCCTTGTGAACGGAAGCCTCACTTGTTCACAATGGCGTCTAAAAGACGGACTTTCATCTAAACGAAACTAATGAAAAACTGAAAATCAAACTACAGTAACTTCAGACTCCTCAATAAAACTGTGCACTCTTTAAATGATTCTGAACCACCTTTATTTTTTTCAAATTCAAAAGTTAAGTGGTTGGGAAGTTTTAGGCAGCCAAAGTGACGAACTTGCAGAAATATAATATGTATAGATAAATATATTTCTTCTCTCCTCTTCCACACAGACCCAAATGACCCATCGTTGGATCCAGCCCAAGATCTGCAATGAGAAAGCAGGACAGTCAGTGGTACTGCCTGTGAATGGCGTTTTGGATGATTGTCCCCCTTGCAACCCTGGCATGCACCAGCTCAACATGTCACACTGTGGCTATTGCAATGAGAATCAATTTGCAGGTCAGCGGTGTATAAATTACATTATCTGTAAAAAGCTGCTTACCTGAAAAGAACAATGAATTTAATGAAGGAGTTTTAAACAGTACCTACACATAAACACCGTTGGGCACAGATGATATGTAAATGAAACACTCAAAATCACAAATAGCTCATACAACTTGCCATTCCCTGACTGATATCTCTTTACAAGGGATTGTACGTAGTCTATAATGCGGGTGGTTGGTGGGTGCCACTAGTAGGTCCTACTTCTTTACTCTGTTGTTTCTGTCTGTCTGTTTTTCTGACTTTTTCCGAACACTCAACGGCCATTATTGTGTGAGTGTGCTTCTTTTTACTCAAACAAACAAAATAGTTATACGATGCAAGATGAAAATTCATCACAAGTCAGTCCAACGTCCCCCTCATGCCAGACATAACCGCTAATGTCCTGTGTTGTCATACTGTAGACAGTAAAGCTATTCACAGCAGTCCTTCGCAGTAAAGAAGTAGGACCTACCAGTGGCACCCACCAACCACCTGCATTGTAGACTACATGCAATACCATAGTACAAAGCGGAGGCATGGATTATGTGACTCAACAAGACACAGCAGGCAGTTGGCATGTGCTCTGGTGTAGTTTGCACCTTCTGTCCTGTCAAATATCAATACTTTACTTTACTTTACTTTTTCAATCCAGCGGCCATTTGGGTTCTAGCCCTTCGGTCTGTTGATATGGCAAAGAATTTGCAGGTTTTAATCAGCTGTGCTTTGTTGCTGTATAGAGTATTTCCGATGTCTGGGGAGGCAGGTAGGTAGGTGCTACGCAGGTCACAAAGTGCTGGGCAGTTAAAGAGGTGGTGTGGTACTGTTTCATCCAGGCAGTCGCACAACGGTCAGTCGGGTGGGGTATCCTTGCGGATCCTATTAAGGTAGTCAAATATCCATCGTAATTATTTCCTTCCTTTTTTTGTGTTTGTTAATATCTTGTAACACCTCTAACCTTCGGCACTTACATGACTTTGTTGTGTTGCAAGTGCCGTAAAACTCTCACTAAAACAAGAGAGTAATCACTGCTATATGAGCACTGGCACAGTTTTCTAATTACTGTCTGTGTTTTGAAGTCATTCCATTCTATATTTTACATTTCGGTATCTCCTTATAACGGCTCACTTGACTTCACAATAATTCATGGCTCTGATTTTGCTCTTACTTATTGACTTTTTCCTTTCTTTTGTACTGTCTAGGGCATCAAGGTGAGAAAGAGCTTTCAGTCTCTGGCAAGCTGGATGGCCTGGCTGGGTGGGACATTGTGGGATTTTGCTCACCATTGTTAAATCCATTTACCATCAATAGGTTTGTCATGAATATATTTTTCTCCCTTGACAGATTCCCAGTCAGTGTGTCGGGACTGCGCCGTGTCAACGTCACCAAAGTATGAGGTACACTACAAACACTGGACAGGCATGCCACCTAACATGACCACCCGATGCATTTCTATTGGCAGTAAGTTCATCTGATTTCTTTGTTCGTGTTTTGATTTTTTTTTTAAAGGGCTCTGCAATGAATCAAGAGATTAAAGATTAGTTTATGTTTTTTTAAATTGCAATACCATTGAGTCTCGGGTCATATTTTGTGAATGTATTTTGACGGCTCTGTAATGATTGTTGAATAGTCAATTACTTTTCTTTTTAATATCAGTGGCAGATTTCCTTACTTTCACTGTCAGCATAATTTTCTAGCACACATGGATTGAATCACTCAGCCTTCAATTTTGTGCCTTTATGTGTTTCCCAGACTCGTACAGTTATTTTGCAGTGACATATGTGTACAAACAATCATTATGTGTGTTTATGTGTTTGATTTCCATTCACCAACACCTGATGTCTAAAATAAAGAAAAGACACAGCAGTATACTTTCGCTCAATTTGTCATTGATATATATAAATATAGATCTAATGTGTCAAAATGCAGTGGGATCCGGCGCTAGTCAATTTTAGGGCATATGGAGTATCATCATAAAGCTTGTTCAGTTGTCTTGCTTTCAATGAAAAAAGTACCTATAAATCTTGAATAGAAGTTGAAAATATTTGTGATTGATGCAGGTTGGGGCTAGCCTGATTTGAGAGGTAAAATTAGGGAGAAAATGACCGCCAAAGTTTGGTAACTTCTAAAACTTTAGAGTCCTTGGAAACTATAAATTTATGTTCGTTGTGCCTTTAATCAATGCCTTTCAGTAAAATCCACATTGAAATGTTTTTTCAAATGGACATAAAATGGGCAAAAAAGTGCTGGGTTTTTTTTTCTTATTTCATTATTTTGCGGAGTGCCTGATTATACCATGATGCCTCACATATAATGATTTGGCGGTCTCTGCATTTCCCTTCCTCCCAGTGGAATCGTGCTCCAACACAGCAGGCTGGGTCCCAGCAGGCGATCGTCTCAGGACCAGCTTCGGCCTACGAGACAACAACATCTTCCTGGTGCTTGTGCTCAAGGTGGCTGGATTCAGGGGAGAACCAGGCACAGTGGATGGCAAACCCATAACCCTCTCCACTATCTCGTTTGAGCTAGACTTGCACTGTGAATCCCCCTGCCAGCTCATCTTCTTATCCGTGAGTACAGAGTCGGTAGTCTAGTGGGTAGGCTTTCAGACTTGTAATCGTTAGCTTGCGGGTTGGGGGGGGGTTCGAGGCTGAGGCCCAACGTTGTGTCCTTGGATGAAGCACTTTTCACGGGTTTTCTTCACTTCACGAAGGTATGAATGGGTACCTGGCCACATACAGCAAAAGATCTTGTCAGTATCTTTTAGTGTTTTAGTGCCTGTAGAATGGCGGGGTAATAATATAGATTGTAAAAGCGCATAGAGCTTGCTGTTTACGCCATACAAATCATGGCTGTCGCAAGCTGTTAAGTCCAAATTTTGAGAATATTCGATTTTTACACCTTCTCAAAGCTTTATCAGAGGTGTACCTTTCAACATCACCAATTGCAGTTTAATGATGAGGTCAAAGTTTACAATTTTCTTGCTTGTCATGATTACTGATAGGAATAACACAACAAAAACTAGAGGGTTTTTTTGTCTCAGGTGTAGAAAGTAAAAATATGTGGATTGCTTGCAACACAAATGAAATTTTATTAATTATTTACTTTAAGAGAGCATTGGTCATGGCCTTGCACTCACTGTCGCTAGCTTTTTGTTGCTCACGCTGGCTTGAGTAGTTAAAAGCATCTTCATGAAAGGACATAAAATTATGTAGACCAGAACATCACACAACACTATCACCTGTTGTGATGGCGCAATGCCCACTAATCAGCCTTGGAACAATGAAGGATTGAGGTCTGTTCTATATCCTGTTGAATTGAGGTCTTCCTCTTTTTTGTATTCTACCACAGACTTACATTACAGAACAATGATATAGTGTAGGCTCATTATTTGACTCTTAGTCAGATTTATATATACGAGCAGGCACAGATGACACGAACAAGGAAAACTGTAAACCATGGACAGCTCGTACAATTTGCCATTCCCTGACTGATTTATTTTTATTTTTTCCTTATCAGTTAACCCTTATTATGGATGTGTGGGACACATTTGTCTATCCCTGATGTGGGTTGTTGGCGGGTGCTCTGGTGTGGTTTGCTTCTTCTTTCCTATCAAACATCTATCGTCCTAATCTCCCCTTCTTCTTTTTTATGTTTGTTACTCTCTTGTAACACCTCTAATCTTCTGGCGCTCATATGACCTTATGCAGTTGCGAGTGCGTTGCCGTAAAACCTTTACTTACTACTACTATCCCTGATGTGTATGAGTTAACCGTGTCTGACTTTAGCCTGTTGCCTGTAATAAAAAGTCTGGTATGAAAACTTTGATGTTACTTTATTTCAGGATGCCCTGGGGAGGAATACTGTGTTGCAGACATGGGAGGAGACAATGGAGAAAACTGTGTTTAGGTATGGACTTGGAATAACCTGTAATCAACTTTTGTGATGTTTGTAGCCTAGTGGTTGGCTGTCGGACTTTGCAACAAGTCTTGGGCTTGAATCCCTGTGCAGGCTTGACATCGTGTCCTTGGGAAAGGCTCTTTACTCAAATCTATTATTAATGATATTATTTTCATTCTGTGTGACCATTATCTTTTACATTTCAAAGATGATTGTAATGTTCACATCAGTGTATAAGTTTGCTTTAGAATGGTGCTTGAAGCTGATTTTTATTTTTACTTATTTGTTTCCAGCCACGAAATCTTCACCAATGAGTCGGTCACTTTCACCTGGGCTTTCCAGCCTGATGACTTTGGTCTGGCAGATCCGGGAGATGAGGTCCACACCAGCCGCATGAAGAACCTGGCTCAGATCTACAACCTGAAAGTGACCAACACCTTGTCTGGAGGGGCCTCACAGTGCGAGTCTTGTCCTGAAGGAAAGTCGGCTGATGGGTAGGTCCTGTTCTTTTGTTTTTCTGTGATTTGATGCCATGCTTGTGTGGGATTGGCGGGTTCTCTAGTGTGGGCAGCTCCTTGATTCCTGTCAAACATCTATTGTCCTTACCTCTCCTCCTTCTTTTTTGAGTTTGATATTCTCTTGTTACACCTCTAATTTTCAGCATAATTTATATCACCTTCTTGCGTTGCAAGTGCCATAAAGCTCTAACTAAATACTTTGAAAATGCAGATCAAGCTCAGTTTTGTTATATTTAATTTTTTTTTTTAATGTAAAATTTGATTTTCATCTTTTTTTTTCTGAAACATATTTGTCAGTAGACGTATAGAGCTAGTTCTGGTGTCTAGTTAAAATAGGTGAAAAGGTGTTTTTCAGAAAATGTGGATCTGTGGAGTCTTTGAAGTACTGTGTACTGTTATGAGAAAATATTAACATCTACGGTGTCTAATAGGAAATGCTCCTTCCAAGGTTGCATGGTTGCTACTTGATTAATTGTAATACTTAAGATCTAAAATTGTCGGTGATACAGTGTGCTACCACTAAAAAAATACGCCTTCAAGTCGCAAAGTCTTTCAAAGAGAGGATGTGTTATCTTGTCATTTTTTTTTTTTAACAGTATTTGTAAACTAATAATAATAATAGTAATAATAATAATAATAATAAAGCGCATAACCCGACTCGAAAGCAAGCTCTATGTGCTTTACACTATATTATTTGGAGGACTGGATGAAAATGTATATTAAATTAGAGGAGAGGAAAATGACGTGCTCTGTGTCGTTTTGGCCAGAAGGAGTTAAGTCTCTCAGATTTGCTGAATCATACCAGATAAAACAAGACAAGGAAAGTTTTGTTCCGTGTCATTATATTACAACAGTTTTGTTGGGTTTTTTCCCCTAAGAACTTATCCTATAATTAGAAGAAGAAGAAGAAGAAGAAGAAGAAGAAGAAGAAGAAGAAGAAGAAGAAGAAGAAGAAGAAGAAGAGGAAGAGGAAGAGGAAGAAGAGGAAGAGGAAGAGGAAGAGGAAGGAGGAGGAGGAGGAGGAGGAGGAGGAGGAGGAGGAGGAGGAGGAGGAGGAGGAGGAGGAGGAGAAGAAGAAGAAGAAGAAGAAGAAGAAGAATATAAAGATCACTTCTATAGTGCCCACTCCCTAGTGGCTCTAGGCATTTCACAATAGAATAAAATTTGAATCAACGTTTCATGCATACTGGCCATTCAATGCACCACAATTATTTCAAATACGTAAATCCACTCATAACCTGAAAACTTTACAGCACATACACAAAAAGACAATCACTACGGCTACTGATCTCTCCCCTTTTGTCACACACCCCCCCACAGCTGCATTCCGTGTTCGGATGGTCACTACGTGGACCCACAGAGCCAGAGGTGTCAGGCGTGCCCAGCAGGCACCGTGCTGCCCAGTAGCAACTCGTGGGGGCAAGACTCGTGCAAGAAGTGCGGGCCGGGGCTGCACCCGGTGGGAGGCAGGTCCTGCAAGTCTGACTGCCGCTTCACTGATGACATGGGACGAGAGTATGACTTCACCGAGCTCGACGGGTAAATATGGCAATAGTGTCGGTCAAAAACTGAGTGGGTCTTCTAAAATCAAAAAGGGACAAAAAAAAAGAAAATGTGTTTTACATGTTATTTTTTTTCATCTCCTATGAAATATGCCGTCTTTTTTTAAAAAGCAAGGCACATATCAACAGACATGCCATAATACAAGCCAAAAAGTGTTTGATACTTTGAAGACGAAGGTCTCAAGGATAAAACACTTTATGGATTTGTACTGCAGTGTGTCTGTTGATATGTGCCCTGGGTAATAAAAGAACAAACCCCCATTCCCAAAAAAGAAAAGTCATTGCACCATAGATGCTGTCAGGGCGGAAAAATAGAGCTCTAAAATACTTTACTGATCTCTCAGGATCGTTCACATTTTGTGGATGGTTGGGGGGTGCTCTGGTGTAGTTTGCTCCTTCTTTACTATCAAACACCTATTTTCCTCATCTCTCCTTCTTTTTTATGTATGTTACTCTCTTGTAACACTTCTATTTTTCGGCACTTATATGACCTTATTTTGTTGCAACTGCCGTAAAACTCTTACTAAAATTCACATTCCAAAAACTCTTCTCTGCAGGCTTCATTATGTGTCAGGAGCCCGACTCTTCACTGCCAGCGGGACCCAGTACTACCATAGTTTCAACATTTCCTTGTGTAACCATGGCAACACACCTCTACCCACCTGCGTCAACAACGTGTCTGCCGATGCAGTGGTAGGTTTCTCTGTTGTTCTCCCTAGTCTTGTTATTTACACTGTTCATTTTTTTATTGCTGTGAATTTGTTTCAGAGTTACGGGTTGCTCTTTTTCCAGAAGTATGTAAACTTTTCATTTTTTTTGGGAAGGGGTGGGGAGTTAGCTCATTAGCTCATTGTGACAAATAGCACTTAATACAATTTGTCAGTATGACCCAAAAGGGACTCCCTTCTTTCACAGCAAAATTTATCTGAAGTTGGCACTGGCCAAGTACAAAATCTAACAAGAGGTAGCGATATATTGGTTTTCTTTCATTTCTGCTTGAATGGGAACGCCTTTACTGAAATAAATTGAAAAATGTTCTTATAAAGTGACATGCTTAGTGCAGATGGACATGGGGGAGGAATATCATGGTTACCTCTGTGAGCAATCATTTTAATAGTACTTACCTGGAGGTGTCGTCTCAGACTCAAGAGGTTGACGTGTATGTAATGACCCTCCATCCATTACGGTTGCGAGCTGCCATTACACATTTTGCTATACCCAGGTTGGTCCATGTTTTAATGTATTTCAATAGTACTGGGTGGTTAACAATTAATGCCAGGAGTGAATGTTTACTCATCGTTACGAGCAAGTAAACTCTTTGTTTCTAAAGTTCTTTCAGTTTTGATATGTGAGGCATCGTAGTGAAATCAGGCATTCGTCAAAATAATGAAATCGAAGAAACCAGCATTTTCCACCAGTTTGCCAATTTTTATCGTTTTTTGTTTTTGGCTCAACACTTTTTATGTCCATGTAAAAATGCATTTCTGTATGGATCTTATTGAAAAGTGTTGATTAAAGGCGCGCAAAAAATGTAAATTTTCAATTTTGCCTGTGAAACAAGTGACCCCCTTTATTTGCAAATATCTCAACTTCTTTTTTCAAGAAAGATTGGTAATTTTTTCACTGAAAGCAAAACAAATGAACAAGTTTTAAGATTATAGGGCTTACCAATAACTCCAATTGCCCAAAAATTGACCAGCGCCTAATTCCACCTCGTCATGACACATGTTAGATAGTCTGACTATCACTGTCTTTCTGCACTTGATATCAACTTGGTTTCCCATAGCTATAGTAAGGTACAGAACTGCTGTTCACACCATCATTGTGACTTGATTAATTAAGCACTGGGCGTTTCACAACTTTACAGACCCTTTGTTCAGTTTAGTCAATAAGCTCCTATTGTGTACTGTGTGTGCCGCCCTCTACATTTTGTCTGTATTACTTTATATACGGGTGCTTTTCTGGTGAGATGTTGCTTTTGTTGTGCAGACTTTTCATCAAGTACGACTCAACAGAAACAACCACGAATATGCCTATGTGAATCGAAGAAATTTTGAAACTTACATAAAAAGTCAGAGGGTAGTTTATCTAATTTATTTTCTACCTTATTTGGATGAGTCTAAGAATGAAGTCTAGGGGGGTAGGTTTACATCTTATCGTTCATTTAATTAATTTCTTTTTCTTTTTGTTACATTTGTATTATATTGACATCACATGTTTCAAGGTATCGCTGATGAATCGGGGGTTTCTTTTGCAATCTGATTAAAACTGTATGTTGTTTTTTGTGTTGTTAGGAAAACAGTGGTGGGGTGAGGGGGGTATAATTACGTTGATTTAGTCGGGGGTTTTTCTTCTCACCTATTATATAGGTCCACCTTTCATGCCATGATTTTTAGGTTCATGTTTCTTTATGTAGTCAGTTGTGAGATTTAATGAGCCAAGGTCCAACAATGTGACTTTTACCCTCCCATATCTCAAAGATGCACTTTGAGCTGCAGTGATGACAGTTAGGCTTCAGTTGCATATCGCTGGTGTGCAAGGAGGAAACATTTGTCCAGGAACACACCGAACAGCTGCCAGCAAACCATTGACTGAATCAGCAGGTCTCATTCTCACTGACAAATACACACATTAACTCCATGCCTTGCCAAAAGACTAAACTGTGGTCCAGATGCGTTAGCAGTATATTGTCCCAGTGCTTTATGTCCCATACTACTGACCTCTCTCACTGAAGCCTACCCCTGCCGACATGGCAGTTTGTACCACTAACCTCGGCACTCATGCCGTGTCGTCTTTTGTCGCTGTTGTAAAACCTGTAAGCTTGATTATGACCTTAGCTCTTTATCATTTATTGTGAGCAGTTTAGTTCTAATGTCTAACTTGTCTCAATTTTTATCTGCAACATGTTTGACATACCATGGTTACGATGCAATCTTGCATTGCTTTACCATGAAGTGAAAGATTTTTTATGATTGTAAATCATCATATTTTTATTGTGCTCACGTTGTGACCCTCAACTGAAAAAAAAGTAAATTTTAAGAACAATCTATTCTAAAAAAGGAGGCCGTTTGTGTTTGGTTAGTTTGATAAAGAGTTAGACTGTAAATTTTTTTTTTAACGTTCAATAAGTTTGTCTTGTGTCAAGATTTGCTTTTGGGTTTTATGATTGTTTGAAGGCCGATTCCTTGGTTTTCACTGAATGGGATAAATAAAATAAGAAGAAAAACTTGCCCTATTTCAGATGGTAGGATCGTTAAGTTGTATGTTAATTGCTCAGTCATAAACACAGCGTCATCACCAGAGAGATAAAAGCGTTGCTCTCTGTGCTATAGGGGCCTACCAGAATACTGTTTAGTTGCTGTCCTGTGAAAGTCATGGGGGAGCTTTTATTTTTTGCGGCAGTTTGCCTTGGCTTCCTCAAAATGGTGAGGTTCTTTGGTTGGAATCGGGACAGTGTTGTCACCTGAGTCCTACCTCTGATGGTAGTTGCACTGGTTTGAAAATCAACGCAGAGGTCATGCAGCTGTTCAGTCTTTTGGACTAATAGCTAATAGTTTTATCATCCGTTGTTGTCCTAGTTAAAGCTCTTTTAAAGAATTGTGTGGGTGGTTGGCAAGTGCTCTGGTGTGGTTTGCTCCTTTTTTCTTTTCCAAAATCTATCGTCCTGATCTTTCCTCCTTCTTTTTTATGTTTGTAACTCTTTTGTAACTCCTCTAATCTTTGGCACTTATCTGACCTTATTTTTAAAGCATTATGGTCACTTTACATGGGTTCTTTCTTTTGTTTTTTGTTTTTAAATAAAGATGTCATGAGGGGTTCACTTTTTATATTTTTCTATTCCAAAAGCGTATATTGAAAATTGGGAAAAAGGTATACTTATGAATACTCTTTGGACTCGCATACGGGTTCTTTCAAGTTACTAAATTTAACGTTCAACCACTCAAACTTGATAACCTGGTTTGGTCCAGTAATGTTAGAGCTCTCTTTGTGTGAGCCTTTTGACAATAAATAATATTAATATTAATTTATAATAATAAGATGTGGTCTGTATAATTCATGGTTTTAAGATCTCAGTTTTGGTAGTAATCTT
Source organism: Aplysia californica (assembly GCF_000002075.1). Classification (NCBI taxonomy): domain Eukaryota; kingdom Metazoa; phylum Mollusca; class Gastropoda; order Aplysiida; family Aplysiidae; genus Aplysia; species Aplysia californica. The sequence goes on along the minus strand of NW_004797467.1, from coordinate 1,037,138 downwards.
TGTATTGTTATTGTTATGGTACTGAATTTTTCTGGGTGAATGACTCATACAAATGCATATAATTCGTCACCCGTGTGGTAAAACCAGCTGACCCTCAATTGTTTTTTTATGTTATTAAAATTATTATTTGACAAATCAATAATAAATTATCGGTTTCATCTGCTCAGTAAAAGCCAGGTCTAAATACTCCTGGAAAAGAAATAAAGCTGGATAACCCACCAGCTGCTATGTTACTGAATGATGTTACCAAATACATTTTTTGCTTTTGCTGTAAACTTTTCTTCACTGGGGTCAGCTGTTCTCATCACAAGGGCGACAATATGCTCATTTTAACACACTCTCTGAGATTATATGAACTGAGAGCTACTGTGTTGACTTAATGGGTTTCAGTTTTCATTTCCTCTTTTTCCTAATTGCAGAAACTAACAGCAGAATTTGTGTGCTGGGAAATATAATATATTTAAATACTGTGTGGACATAATGATACGTCAAATTAATTGCTCTGTTTTAACAATCGTAGTGCCGTTCTGTGGCTTTTGCAGCTGTTCAAACATCACTACTTATATGAACTCATTGAGTTGCAAGTGCCTTAAATTCTTGCTAAGACTAAAAAACTGTTTTATCATAGATCATTGAAATGGTAGTATGCACAAAATATATTTAACTTTAACTGGAGCTGTGAGTTTCAGGTGATGGAACAATGGGCCTTGATGTGCTATGAGAACTTGGATGTTTAACGTAAATTATTGTAGTGATTCTAATCCAGTAGCACTGCAGTGGAGAAAATATTTAAGCAGCCAAGATTGAATAATTCGGGGGGGGGGGGGGGGGGGGGGAGAGAAAAGGAATGAAAATGAAGCGAAGATGATGAGATTTTTTAAGCTCTTATACTCGAGCATTTGCATCAGTCACAATGTTGCTAACCCTTCATATATATCCATATAATGCACAATTAATTTGTAATCAAATAACTGCTCTGATAACATTTTTAACATACTTTAATAGAACGTACTTTGATACAATTTAAAGTTTTGTTTTAACTCTTGGAAATCTTTGATATTGCTTTTTTGCTAATATACCAGGTGCTACAACTCATATTGAGTTATTCTCTGATAAAGGCACACACATGTGTGTTTCTAGTCATTCTCTGTCCTTTATTTCCTACTTCCACCCCTCTTATTCTTTTTTCTTGAATATATTGAAAAAAAAAGTTGTGTCTGTTAATTTATGTGATTTCGTTACATGCTTTGTGGGTTTTTTTCTAAGTCCCTAGACCGAGAAAAAAGCGAGGAGATAGCGGCCGCGAAAAATGTAGGTTTAATCCAAGATTTGCAGGGAGAAGTCTAGCTTGAAATTGGTTGAGGACCCTTACAAACTTGCTTCTTTTTCTTTTTTCTTTTTTTCTTTTCTTTTTTTTTTTAAAACACATTTTTAAAAATGTTTTCACCCCTTTTAAGAAAAAGAAAATTTGGTTTTATTGAATCTTTTCCTCTCTTTTCCATTTTGTTTTGGTTCAAGGGGCTATTTTGCAGGCTGCTGTCCTCTCTCCAGTAGTCTGTGATTGTGAATACCTTCCACAAACACTCACAGACACTGTCGTCCCAGACAAGCCTCTGTTATTTTTACGTTTATCTTGTCTGTTGCCTTTCTTTTTATTTTTACAAAAATACTTTTCAGAATTTAGCATGCCTTTCATTCCAATCCGGTGCTCACACTGACAGTGCTTTAGATGACCTTTTTGTGTTGCAAGTGCCGTAAAACACTTACTTAAACAAAAACTAAACTAAACACTCACAGTGCTGTGACTGTCCACCACTGCCCCACGCACACATACCTCAGCCCTTTATTCTACTCCCGTCAGAGCTATCAGGAATCCCAACTTGGTCCCAGATATCAGCTCAACAGCAAGCTCTTATGCACTTTACAGTCTATATTATTACCCCTGCAGAAGCATTTTGAAACAATCTCAACTTCCTGGGAAACATAGTGCAAGCTGCCATTTTGTTAATAGGCACTAAAATACTGAGAAGATCTTTCACTGTCTATGGAAATATTTTGCCTGGGGGAAGGATAAAGAAAGAGAGAGATGTCTTTAACGTTCACAGCCCAGCCTTTGTATGTTTCTCATGAGTTTGATGGAAAAAAAAAAAAAAGAAAAAAAAAGAAGTTGATGTCTGAAATGTTCCAAAACTTTGCAGAATTTCATAAACACTTTTCAGACAGTCTTGTCATATAATTGATACAGGTCTTTTCATTTTTAAAAGCCAATTTTTATTTTTGCAGTTTCTTTTTCCTGCTGTCTCTTTTTCTTGTGAATTTGTCTTAATGAATTCCTTGTTGGAAATATATGAAATGTGGTTTTCCAGAATGGCTTTTCTGGTATTTTCATAAGATCTTATCAGAGCTTTAAAAATTTTTTTTTTATATTGATCTTTCATTTTGGTCAAGGGTGTCTCATTTTATTTTCTTTCATTTACTTGTGTTTAATAAGGGGGGGGGCTTACTGTATTAATTGAAGATGTACATCGGTTGTACTTGTAAAAATAAATTGATGAAACTACTTTTCTTTTTTCCCGTGGCTGAGTGGAAAGTCTCAATTCTCATTTTTTTTAAAATGGGGAGCACTTTTTATAAAAAGTTAATATATCAGATTTGATTTTTTTTGGGGGGAGGGGTTGTTTATGCCAGTGAACTGGGTTTTTTTTATTTTCTATTATTTCTGATCCAAATCCTTTTTATTTTTTTATTGGATGAGGAATGTGTTTCTGTTTTTAATATGGGATTTTTTTATGGTGACATGCTCTTCCTTATTTGGAATTTCCGTTTTACCATTCATTTGTGGGTTGAGGTTCACATTTTAAAACATTTTTTGTTTTTAAAAAATTCTGTTCGTTTGGTGCATAATTTGTATTCTAATCCCTAACTACATTTATCTGCTGTCAAATTAAGAATACAAACTGATTCCAACTGTAACATGAAGTCCTTATTAGTTACATATACAATGCATGAGATGAGATTAAGATCAACGTTATTGATTATCCTGAGGAAGAAATTGTAAATCAGTTCTCATAAGTATGTTTCTCAAGATATGTGGTCAAGTATAGGCTATTATCCCTGCACTCAGGTTACAAATGTGGTTGTCCTTTTTCGTTGAATTGAATGATAGGAGTCTTTTTACACTGGCAGTAATGTTTTGCATTTTCAGTTAATTGAATCAACAAAACGATAGTATAACATTTGAATACCTCTTAGTTGTCTTGAAGTTTTTGCACTAACAGTGGTGATATACATTTTCTGTTCATTTAATGGACAAAACGATAGCACAACATTTGAATACCTCTTAATAGGCTTTAATTCTTCACACTAATAGTAGTGATTTGCAGTTTCAGTTTATTGAATCAACAAAACAATAGCCTAACATTTGAATAACCTTTAGTAGTCTTGAAGTTTTTACACCCACAGTAATGGTTTGCATTTTTTTCTTTTCATTTAATGGACAAAACGATAGCATAACATTTGAGTACCTCTTGAGGCTTGAAGTCTGACTGTAATGATTTGCATTTTCAGCAGTTTCATGGATCTTTTCTACTTTATATGCATGTAGTGTTTGACACTTTTGATACAAATACTATAAACTTGTGCCACTCATTAGTCATCCTCTAAGTTATCCTTTTATCTGTTGTAAAGATGGAGAGGATGAGATTGTCCAAATGCCTTTTTCAAACAGGTTGATTTTGTGATCTCAGTTACTGAAGCACCTAAGATTAATTATGTTCAAAGCTGAATCGTGACCTGGACCATCAATGATTTATTTATAGAGGCACCAGCCATCCATGTCCAGGTGCTGTTTTAGCCTAAACTGAATCATATTATCTCTAATCTACACTTATATTTAGTCCATAAATAGCGCAGAATTTCTCTTGTACTATTCTTGTGCTTAGAACTAGAGTAAAAATTATACCTTATTGAATTTTCATATAAAACAGGTCTCCAGAAGCTGTAAAATTATACCTATTTCCATTTCTTTCTAATAATGTTTGTGTAATTAAAAAGAAGGCATATATACCCATTTTCCCCTTAAATATAGAAGTATCCTTTCTCTCTAAGGTGTTTGATTTTGTTGACAAAGTTTCATTATTTCACATTCTTGTATACCTTGTGTAAAACATCTCTTTCTCTTTGTTTTTTAGAGGTTTCGTTTTAATTTGTTTTAGTTTTTATAACTTCCTCACCTTTAAACAGGACGTATTATACAAGTGAACACTGCTGTGTTCTCTTTTTGTTCAAAGACTGAAAAAACTGTTGACTGATATTGTCTAGGAGAAGTTGCTGTGTGACCAATGCAAAGAACAAACATAACCTGTCGTTTGTTTGCAATTTTTTTTGGTGTGTTTATTGAATGAGACTATAGCTCTTTTGTTGTTTTTTAAAATTTTCCAGCTCATAGGCCAGCCTAGCTATTTGTCCAGCATGGTGTGTCGGTCAACTCTGGTGCCCCAGGGAGACCCAGAGAAACCGGTGGTGTCCACCCAGCCAGTCAGGTGAGTGGTGCCGAATGCTGACAAAACGTCTTTTTCTTGTTCATAACAGTGAAAAAATGGTGAAATGGTGTAGGTTTAACGCCTCTATCGACACTATTAGGTTATTTAAGAGGCGGGACCTCCTGAGTTTAACATCCATCTCCGAAATTACCAAGCCGAATGGGAATTTCGGGTAAAGTGACTTTCCCAAGGACACAACGTTGGACCGAGCTGAGGCTTGAACCCCCAACCCGCAATCTCATGATTATGGGTCTGGTAGCCTAACCACTAAGCAACCAAAGCCACTTTCATAACAGTTTGGAGATAAAAAGCTGTTTTGTCTGCGTTCACATTTTAAAAATGAGTTCTTTCGAAATTTGAATTCTAATTCATTCAAAAACTAGTCACAGTTTAACTTTGATGATTTTTTTCACACAAGTATGGCAACTGATCAGGCTATTGATTTAGCAAATATAAAAAAATTGGCGCCAAAAATTTAAAAAGGCATTTTGTCAGCTTAGGGCTGAGTCGTTCATAGTTTCCATCCAGTAATGCTTGTTGTGTGGGTGGGTTTGACTGGCTCTTTTTATTCACACAGCTAGTCTGGTCAGCGGTGCCCGCGTCTGTGGTTTAGCGGTTAGGCCCTTCACTGTGGCATGCAGGAGACTGCCCAAGTTCAATTCTCAAATGAGGAGAATTGTTATCAAGTATCTGGAGTCTTTCTGCTGAGGTGTTGTATCACTCTCAGCCCCAGGTTGGCCCTGACAGACATGGTCGGAAACCTGCCTTCTGATTGATCTAGATTGTGTTGATGGGGACATTAAAGCACCTACATTTTATTTTTTAAAGCAGCGGGTCAGTTGTGTATGTGTTCCATCCAGGAATGCTTTTTACGTGTTTGACTGCGTATTTTCACTGTTACTTTGGGAAATTCCTAGTCGAGGAGTAGGGAGTATAGGGAGCTGTTTTGGCAACAAAATAAGTTTCATCCCTGGTTTAGTGAGTGGTTGGTGGCTGCTCTTGTGAAGCTTACTCCTTCTTTCATATTGGATGTCTATTGTGCTACTAAAACAAACAAGGTGCTCCTTCCACTTGACTTTGTTCATCATAGAAGATGGATGTTAAATTCAAATCTCCTGCCTCTTAAATGTTACGTCTGTGTAAGACCAGGCTGGTACTCAAGTCTTTCTCAAAGATGATACACGCAAGCCATGCAAAACTTATGCTTCAGATGCACTTCAGAAACCTCAAAATCAAAGGGTAACTTTTCTTGAAAATTGATTTGTTGTTTTTTTAATTCCATCATTTTGCTGTTCTGTGGCAGATGTATGTCAATGTTAAGACGTTGCAATGTTTTATATGGAGATAAAGTGCAATAGGAAAAAAGACCTATTGCATCCAAATCTTTTTTTTTTTACAGCCTGGGCACCCATCTGACCAAGATCGTGAGTAATATCAGCCTTCTTAAGCAGTACGAGGAAGAAGGCTTACCTTCTGAAGGTATCTAGTGCATCTTTTTACAGTTGTTTATGGGCGCTCATATGTCCTTATTATGCAGTTGTGAGCGCTGTAAAACTTTTACCAGGTGTGAGTGGCAGGTGCTCTGGTGTGGTTTGCTCCTTAATTCTTTCCTATCAAACATCTATTATCCTGATTTCGCCTCCTTCTTTTTTTGTGTTCGTAACTCTCTTGTAACACCTCTAATCTTTGGCACTTATATAACTATATTATGTTACAAGTGCCGTAAAACTCTCCCTTAACTCTATGCCCCCACAGGACGCCGATCGGCAACAGTGTGATACAGCAACAAAAACATTGCAGCAATGATCTGGTTTTTGACATGCGCACTTGTTTAACTAAAATGTTCTTTCTGAATGGTTTTGTGTGGCCTTTGAGGTCGGAAATGAGTTTGTATACAAAGATTGAAGTAATCTTTTTATTTTAATGTTGAGTAGACATACCATGAATTCTGCTTTACTCTTACTCCAAGATGAGAGTTCAGGTGATGAATAAGCTGGATCTAATGTTTTCAGATCCGATTTTTAATTCCTTTTTGGTAAACATGCTATCATCGCTTTCAATTTTCTCAGTATGCTGAAAATTTCGTAATGGTTGGGGTATTTTTGCCGTTGTACAGGTGTAGTACTGATGTAGGCCTACCGTATCTGTATCCTGGTCCGTGGGGACAAGTGTTGTGCGCTCTGCGCCCTGCATGGGTGGAAAGTGTTAACCGAAAAACTTTTACAAAACTAAATGGTGGTGCAATTTCAAACACTGTCAGAGCAGTGGCTGAAACCAAGTATTTTCACTCACTATTTGGACTGGCACTTTGGCAATTTTTCAAAGCCCAGACTGAATCCTTCTTGCCCTGACAGTGTGTAATCTGGCCACCCCGTGGTGTGAGACTCTTGCGGGTGGTGGGCGGGTTCTCTAGTGTGGTTTGTTCCTTCTATTCTGTCAAACATCTATCGTCCTAAATATCTCTCATCCTTCTTTTTTGTGTTTGTTACTCTCTTGTAACATCTCTTATCTTCGACGTTAATATTACCTTATTGTGTTGCAAGTGCCATAAGACGCTTACTAAACTAAGTGTGAGACTCGTGCACTTTCACTTGTCTTCACTGGTTTGTAATAATATTAATTGCATTTATATAGCAAATATCCACACTCTTCAGCATGTTCTATATTCTTTACAACTATTATTGCCCCAACAGATTAGATGACTACATTTTATGTGGAATTTGTTCATTGTCTGTATGGAAATGTGAATTTCTTGAAGGTCAAGAAATGTGAAGGAATCGTAAAAAAGATAGATGTGATGAGAATATATTATTAATCCTTCTTAGGAAGAAGTTAACTTTCCTTTTTTCAGCTTAATTTGTTCAGAGAAAAGCAATAAATGGCTTTCCAAAATATATCTATATATGTTTGTAAAAATTGTTCTACCATTTTGAATGTGTTGAAATAAAGTTTTCACAGAGATGCATCTCACTTAAGTTGTTTCTGGATCGATAACAACAACTTAAGTTGTTTTTTTTGTATGTTGAAAAATTGTAATTGAAACCTAGATAAGATAACTTTGCACTTTCGTTTTTTCATTGTTGGAGCATTGGAGGTGTTTTTGTTGTTTTTTTTAGATGTAAACCTTTTACTTTAGAATGTAGATATTCACTAGTACTCATGGGTGGTTGGCAGGTGCTCTGTGCGGTTCACTCCTTCTTTCCTATCGGACAACTATCTACTCCTCCTCCTCCTTTTATTTGCATGTTGTTCTCTAATGACACCTCTAATCTTCAGCACTTATAAGACCTGTTTGTGTTACGAGTGCTGTAGAATTCTAACTAGAAAAAAAAAAAGAACTCAGTCAGTAGAACTCATATTTTGCTTTTGTCTGTTGCAGATTCTGAGCGAGATATTCACTTTTACTACGAATCAGGAAGGTGAGTGTCTTTCTTTATTCAGTTGTAATGTATCCTTTGCCTGTTTTTACCACTTGTACACAGTGGTTGGTAGGTGCTTAGATGTTCTATTTCATCCCTGTGTTATTATTTTCCTAAATTTTTACACAGTGTGTGAATGTCATTGTATTGATAAACAGTATACTATAGCCTTTGAAGGAGATAATTACATAGGTGGTTAGCAGGAGCTCTGGTGTAGTTTGCTCCTTCTTTCCTATCAAATATTGTAGTCCTTATCTCTCCTCCTTCTTTTTTGTGTTTGTTATTCTCTTGTAACTCCTCTCATCTTCAGCACTTACTTATAATATTACCTAATGTGTTGCAAGTGCCATAAAACACTTACTTAAACAAATCTAAGGAGGTAATTGCTGTTACGCTTACCAAAAGCTTGTTACAGAACCAGTGATCAGATCATCTGTCTTTATTTTTTCCATGTGAGGGTATTAGTTATTTAACCCCTATTCATATGTCATATTTACTATCATATCCTTATTACATGGGGAACTCTGTGCCACCACTTTTAAAGAGGAAATTTACTCGTTAATCCGATCCGTACGCTTTGCATGGCAGTCTTTAAAAATGATTTTTTGAGAAATACTGAAAGTTTCAAAAAGATCTTCGTACTAGAAGTATTTTAAAATTTGAAGAATTCAACCCCGGGGGTACAAAATGACCCCAGGGCGTACGGATAGGGTTAAGCAAGTTGGTTCTTATATCAGTCAGCACTATTAGAGGAGGATGTTGGAGTGAAGGCCCATAGTTTTGAATAACCGTAGTGTGTTGGAAGGGAAGAAAGCCCCCATTCCATGTCAAACGATTCCATGCTATACCTTATCATGCCTTCTTTGAGGGTGGTTGTCGGGTGTTCTGATGTGGTTTGCTCCTTCTTTACTGTCAAGCATTTATCGTTGATATCTCTCCTCCTTTTTTTTTTGTGTTTGTTATGTAACATGCCAATCTTTGTCACTTATATGACCTTATTGTGTTGCAAGTTCCATAATACTCCTACTAAAACAAAAACTAAAACACCTCTAATCTTAGTCACTTATATGACCTTATGGTGTTGCAAGTGCCTTAAATCTCTTATCTAAACAAACACCCTTTCATTGTGGTACAATGATTGAAGTATCTTGTATGTTTTCTGTGAAAACTCGCCAGCACCACAAGTGCTTGTCCCAACGGGCGCGTCAGCATCATCAGCCTCCACTGCGACCCCAAGCAGAAGGGCACGGGGGAGATACAGCTGCCGCCCAAGTGTGCTGATGGGACCTGCGACGGCTGCACCTTCCACTTCCTGTGGCTGACTCGGCACGCCTGTCCCGCCTGTCGCAAGGAGGACTACAAGGTGGTCCGCGGGGAGTGTGTAGACGGGGAGCAGGCGATTCACTACTTCCCACCACAGTGAGTGGATTCTGTCTCCGGCTGTCTTGTTTTTGGTTGTTTCTTTTTGTTTTGCTTTGTTTTGTTTGGTCGTGTGTTGTGTGTGTGTGGTGGGGGTGGAGGGAGGGAGAGGGGGGAAGGGGGTATGGATGGATGAAGAGTTTAACACTTCATCAGAATCAATAGGTGGAGTATATTGTGGTGCAACGGTTAGTGTACAGGAGAAGGAAGAAAACACACGCACATAGACATGTAATAATGATAATAATAATATTGATATTAATAATCATTGTCATAATATTGATAATAATCTAGCATTTATGCTACACATTTCTATTTTCTAAAGAAAAGTACTAAATGCGCATTATGACTCACTAACTTCCTCTCACTCTATCCCTCTCTCTCTCTCTCTCTCTCTTTCACTCTCTCTCTTTCACTCTCTCTCTCTCTCTCTCTCTCTCTCTCTCTTCACTTTAGCTCTCTCTCTTTCACTCTCTCTCTCTCCTCTCTCTCTCTCTCTTTCACTCTCTCTCTCTCTCTCTCTCTCTCTCTCTCTCTCTCTCTCTCTCTCTCTCTCTCTCTCTCTCTCTCTCTCGCTCCAGTCTCACTGTCAGGCATGCACATACTTGCTCGAGAAAATATAACATTACATCATTATGACAAGTAAGCATCTGGGAAAAAATAAAGCTTCAGCTGTTCTGTTGTTTCTTAAAAATTTGAATACTGTGGGGACATGCTTGCACTCACACACTTACCTGCATACTCACACACACACACGTGCACCCTCATGCACATAAAGTTTTCTCTACGTTTATAATGGGTTTTTTTCTTCTTGTTTTTCATTTTTTGCAATCGATTTTTTAAAACTTGTTTCATTTTCAGGCACTGTTTGGAGCTCTCGCAAGAAAGTTTGTCACCAATGAGCCAGAAGTGTCGAGTGCTGCCCTTTGCTGTGAGTTGAAAACTTGTCTGTTGTACTATCATTATATTAGTGTATATATTATCACCTGTCAACGGAAGGGGGAAGGGTGGGGGGGGGGGGGGAGAGATTGGGGTCCATCTCAGGGAGGAGGGAGATTGGTGGGTGAGGGTGAGAAGGCTTTCCTTTTGTTACTTTGCTCGGAGAGTGGTGAGCTTAATTTTCAGCTCTGTCAAAAAGGACCTTATGCCCTCTGTGTCTGTAAAAGTAATGTAGCAGAGTCATTTTCTGTAAATCCAAAGGCCCAGTTGCCTCACATTTTTATTATTTCTGTTATAAATGTGGTTCTTCTCTCATGTGCAGGTGATGGTGTCAATCCCAGTGATCCTGGGTACGGGCCTCTTCCTCATCCTGCTGCTCATCTACTGCTGGTCTCGCAACAAGAAGTGAGTGGCCCAGAGTTGACCGTATTGATAGACTGTCGTCTTTGTAGAGTCTGTATTGTCTTGTAATCACCTCATTTCATGCGACCAGCGTTCGGGGTGTAGCGGCTATGTGGTTTACAATGACACACAGGCACACACAATGATATAGTGCATTTTTTTTTGGTGTTCTTAACTCTTACTTTTATGAAACAGAAAGACTCTCTTTGCCACTCTGATGTTCTAAGTTGGAGTACAAATACATGTTATAACGGTCTTTTCTTTTTTCATTTTGAGACCTTTTTTTGTGCTTTTTCTCACTCCTGTCTACATTTTGCTTCCTCAGAATTGCAAAGTTCTATCTGTAGTTCTATCCGACATTTTTCTCCGTTTGGACTAGCTAAGACCATAAGGTCAGAAACCCAGTGCTCTATATACTTACTTTTTACTTTACTTTTTTCATCCTCTGTTGCCGTAAAGCGTCAAAGGGAGATGCAGTTTTCTATGGTAGGTCAGCTCCGCTGCTCTTTCAGTTGTGGTGTTATGTTTTCTTAGGGTTTCCATGACACCCTCGTTCCACCTTTTCCGTGGCCTTCCTCTTCCTTTATAGTCTGAGTGCTTGGTGTTTCAGGCTCTCGAGGCTGGCTGGTTAGGTGACATGCTTAACAGGTGGCCAAGCCATTTTATCCTCTGTCCTATGTAATGCAGGCAGGACTCAGTGCTGATAGCTGCTCTTACTTCTTCATTCCTCTGCCTGTCTCGTCTTGTGATGTTAAGGGTTTTGCGGAAACATTTCATTTCGCATGCAGTGATTTTGCTTTCATGGGTTTTGCTTAAAGTCCAGGTCTGGCACTGATAACATAATGTTGGTATGTATATTGAGGTGATAAGCTGTCTCTTTGTGTCCATGGAGATGTTTTGATGAGATAGGAGGGGTGCGAGCTGGTAGGTGACTGAGTTGGCTTTTTTGAGTTCGCATTTTCTGTTTCTCTGTCTATGGACCCATTTTCAGAAAAAGTGCTGCCAAGATATTTAAACTCCTTCACCTGTTTCAGTTGTTTATCTAAAACTGGTGGTTCTGTGATTTTCCTTCCATCCCGGGGTAGGAGATAAAGCAGTGGCTGTAGGTGCAATGCCACAAACAAAAACCCAACTCCATCACAGAGAGATTGTAAGAAAAATGAATGGGTATGTTGGTGTCTGTTGTATTATATTGAGAAGTTGTTTGAGGAGATAAAGAAGAGAAAGACGCTATTAAGAGCATAGTTGCTGTGTGTTGCTGAAATACAAAAATTATAATATAATAATAATAATAATAATAGTAATAATAATACCAATTGGAAGCTAGATTTCCCCCCCCTCCTACCATAGCAACCAAGTCCTCTCATCCGAGAGATGGGGGCAGGGGAAGGCATGGCAGATCCCAGAGGGTAAATGTTGTCAACAGGCAAGACGCAAATGGTCTCTGCACCTTCTCCACAGTCATAGGGCTCTCCGATAAGTGCATGCTTAATACATGTATGTAGCTGGGTATTCCCTACGTAAAGTCACATCCAGTACAGTGCTGACAATGAACCTCTGCTTTCCACCCCACCAATACCCGTCCCAACTCCAGGTCAAAGAAAGGTTGTCGATGGAGAGAGGAGAAAAGAAAAGTTAATAAATGTAATAAAGTAAAACAATAAAGACAATAAATAGAAAGAGTAAGAAACATAGTAAAGTAATATGTCTCTTTTCGGGGTCACCCCTTGACCCGTTAGCTTCCTCTTTTTCTTTTCCTATTCGAAGAGTACTAACCCCCCCCCCCCCCCCCACCACGAAGAAGTGGGTCTATTTAGGGGGGGGTTTCAGTTGTTTACTATTGACATTGATATTCAGGGGACCTTGGTTTCGGCTCACTTTCATAACTTCTGTTTTTGATGTGCTTATTTTCATGTTGAATTTCTCACAGCTGTTGTTGAGTTTGGTAGTGTAAATTTTGGAGGCTTTGTTAGTCATGATGAATAAGACATTGGTCATCTGCGAACAGAAATTCATTTAGGCTTTCTGGGCTTTGGTTTGCGTCTTGCGTTATTGCGTCCAAAAAATATTATAAACAAGAGGGGAGATAAAACACATCCCTGTCGTACTCCAGATCTTACTTTGAACCAGTCTGTATTGCCTTCCTTCGTTCTTACAAAGCTTCTGCTGTTGGTATATAGAGCTCTGACATTATCTAACATTTGTCCTCTGACGCCATACTTTTCGAGTGTCTTCCAGAGTTTTGCATGGTTTACTCTGTCAAAAGCCTTCTCCTGGTCTATAAAGACGATGTTGGATTCTTTGTTGGGTTCAATTGTTTTCTTGCATATCTGTCGTAATGCGAATACAGCATCCGTGCATCCTCTTCCCTTTCAGAATCCAAACTGAGCTTTTCTCAGATTTCTCTCAACGATAGGTCTTATGCGCTGCTCTAGTATCTTTGCTCATATTTTCCCTGAGTGGCTGAACAATGAGATGCCTCTGTATGTTGTGCAGTCGCGTTTGTTGCCCTTTTTTTCCATAATGGTACCACTATGGTTTTCTGCCAGTCGTCTGGGCATTTTCTTTGCTCCCTAGCTCTTTTGAAAGTTTGCCTCAGCCACAGTATACTGGTGTTTCCACAAGCTCTTATGGCTTCCGCAGTGATGTCGTATGGTCCTTGGGCTTTGTTCTTGGGGCTGGTCTTGAGTGCCTTTTCTATTTCACTGGGAAGTATTGGTGGTTCTGTTTGATCTCCATATACTCTATCAAAATCCTAAGATTATTCAGAGTTGTTATTGGGGTATTCAAAGAATTGCATTTTTAAGATATCGGAAACACTCTATACAGCGACAAAGCACAGCTGATTAAAACCTGCAAATTCTTTGCCATATCGACAGACCGAAGGGCTAGAACCCGAATGGCCGCTGGATCGGGAAAGTAAAGTAAAGTAAAAAACTTAACGCGTTGTGAACCTCAAAACTTTTGGCGTCAAATTTTCCTAACTAGATACTGAGCAGATAGAACTTTGTAATTCTAAGGTTGTGATTTGCCTTCCATGTGGAGGTTGGTTGGAAGGTTCCACTAGTTGGTAGGTCCCACTTTTTTTCTTTCCTTCTTTTTTTGTCTGTCTATCTTACTTTTCCCCTTTATTTAATGACAGTTACTGTGCTCATATCCTTCTCTTTGTCAAACAATCTTCCACCTGTGCTAGGGGTGGGTGGTTGGAGGGCACTGCTGGTAGGTCCTACTTCTTTACTTTCCCTCTGTTGTTTCTGTCTGTCTTATTTTTTCCCAGCACTAAATGACCATAATGGCGTCGATGTGCTTCTCTTTACTCAAACAAACGAACCACCTGTCCTGTGGGAGGTTGGTGGGAGCTCTTGTGTGATTTGCTCCTTCTTTCCTACCGTCCTTATCTATCCTCCTTTTTTGTGTTTGTTACTCTCTTGTAATGCTTCTAATCTTCTAATCAGACTTCTATCGTCCTTATCTCCCCTCCTTCTTTTTGTGTTTGTTACTCTCTTGTAATGCTTCTAATCTTCTAATCAAACCTCTAGCGTCCTTATCTCCCCTACTTCTTTTTTGTGTTTGTTACTCTCTTGTAATGCTTCTAATCTTCTAATCAAGCCTCTATCGTCCTTATCTCCCCTCCTTCTTTTTGTGTTTGTTACTCTCTTGTAACACCTTTAATCTTTGGCACTTATATATGACCTAATTGTGTCGCAAGTGCTGTAAAACACTGACTAAAACAATAGCAACAAAAAAAAACCCCACCTGTGCTCCTGTCCTTCTCTTTGCTCCAACATGCTCTCCCCTGTTCTCATTTCCTAATGTCCTAATGTCCTGTCTGATGTCCCAGGCTGGAGTACAAGTACATGAAGCTGGTGGAGACGGCCGGCGGCCATGACGGGGAGCTGCCCGCGGCAGACACGTGCGGCATGGAGGACGAGGACGAGGACGACGTACATTTCGCCGATGAGCGGACTGGAGCCAGCTTCTTCAGCAAAATCAGGGAAAAGTTTGGCTCAAGTAACAGAATGAAGGTAAATGCCGCCGTTTTCTTTTGTTTTAGAAAGACTTTTTCGGCACTTGTGTCATAATAAGGTCTTATGAGTGCCGAAGGTTAGTTACAGGAGAGTAACAAACACAAAAAGGAGCGGAACATAATTCATGAACGAGCTGTTAAAATGTACAAAGTTGAGAATTTAACATTTTACAAGAGAGAGAAAAATCTGTTGCATTCTCTTAATAGTTGTACCTACATTATGTATGTTTTCTTTCTTTTTTTGACATTAAGAATTTGAATTTCAAAAAAAGTACTTCTTGAGCACATGCAGCAGATACCACAGATTTAAAAAACTGGAATTTTTTTTTATGTTTAAAATTTTGGGCTGAGCTTATTTTAACAGCTGGCCAACATTATGTGGAATGAAACTGAAAAATGAGTGTGGAAAGTACCTTTTTTGAGAATGTGACATGGTATCTGAAAGAGCCCGGAATCAAAGTTACAGTTTTTTCTGCGGCAATTATGACTCTGAACTTTTTGACTAAAGCTCTCCCCCGTGAATTTGTAAACAAAATGAAGGTCTTGTCTGTGATACATATTGTCGAGTAGCTGTTAAAATGTAGGCTTCTCATCCCAAAATTTGGAGAACAAAAATGTTTGATGTGGTTTCTTAATCCGTAGTATCGTTTGCATGTATTTAGGAATATTTTTTTTTTCAAAATTCAAAATCTAAATGTTGAAAAAAAGCAAGAAAAAAAATGTAGGTACAATTGTTAAATGAATGAAACTGTTTTTTCTCTCCCCTGTAAAGTATTTTGCTTTCTCATCTTAGTGCATTTTAACAGTTTGCTGCTGATATACAAGATTTACAAATGATTACGTTCTCTTTAACTCTGCCATGGACATGTTCTGATATACCCACGAACACATCACCATGCTCATTCAATAAAAGCTCAAGTCATTTTGGGGACAAACTGAGCTATGACTTCATCTAGATAATTTGATTAGTTCCCCAGATTTCTGTCAGAAGTTGTTTTAAACTTTGATTTTTAATGAAACAAAGCAAAAATGTTTTTTTTTAAATTATGTGTCATGTCTGTTTTGTAAGTACAACAGTTTTTATTTTTCTCAAAACGCTAAAAAAGGACTTAAGCAACTATTGAATGAGCGTGACGACATGCTCCTGCACTGGGGCTTTTGTTCGCTGAGCAATACATGTCAACATTGGGGTCCAGTGGTCAGAATTCTCTCATTGCAGGAAATATTAAATGGGATGAATTTTAATGATGATAATAATAATAATAATAATAGTAATGATAATAAAAAGTGTAGACTTGTTGTCTCTAAAGTAAAGTGTTTTTTCTACTTATTCAATGACTAACTGGCTTTTTTTCCCCCCTGTTTACCTCACCAGGATGATGATAATCCTTTTGTCGCTGTGAAGATGTCTGAGAAAATGTCACTTACGTAAGTCACGTGCCACCGCCAACCACTGCTTCACGCCATTAGCTAGAGGGCCACGCTCGTTATGGATTGTCGCAGATCTGTGTGGAGAACAGAAAGATGTCGCCCATCGCTGTATCTGTCACTTGTTTGCTAACGTAGTATTGCCTGGCTGTAGAAAGTTGTCTTTGCTGTCAGTGTTTGGAAGGTTGAAATATTATGGATTGTGGTCTAGTTCTGTTTGGTTTCTTTGCGTCCAGTAAAAGTAAGGCATATATATATCTTTGCTAATTTTTTTTAGGAACGAAAACATTAGAACATGCTGAGGTGTTTGCAAATTGCTCTTTATTTTGAAAATACCATTAATCCTCCCTAAATTCTTATTTGTTTGTGCAGTAATCAAAGTTTGCACCATTTGAAGGTTTTTCACGTAGAAATGAAAGGGAAATGACTGTGCTTAAAAAATTTGCATCTTAACCAAAATTTCTGTGATTGGTTCTGTCTTGTAGGTTTTTTTCGCAACTGTAGTCTCATTTGCAGACTGCCTGATGGGGATAATGAATCTTCTTACTAATGAGATTTAAAATGCTTGCTACAGGAAGTTTTGTAGGGTTTAGAACTGTACGTTGAAGTCATATATCATCGTCTTGTGCTGATTGGGTGCCAGTTTAATTGAAAGTCTAGCACACTACTGTGGTCCACCGTAAGTCCTGCCCAGTCAATCATGATTTACTGCTATCTAGGCTGTATAGCATAGCGTAAGTCCTTACTTATTGGGTATGGTAGTAACTGCACTAGGGGCATTTTGACCAACGGTGGTGGCGTTACACTATTGTGGTGTGTGGAGGGGGGTGGACTGCTTCATTTAGCGGTGTTGTTTGAATGAAAAAATTTTTCCTGTGGTAAAAGGTATAATTAACAAGTAAGTCACGACAGCAAATGACCAGACAGGACTATATTCAAGAAAACATGGGGCCTGCCAACCTTCCGTTGATGAGCATTTGATTCCCGGATGGGGAATGTGTTTCTAATGGGATGCACTATTCTACTCAATAGTCTGAATTGTGTTGATAAGTGGAATGTATGTGAGTCATGTTACAATCAAACATAATATGGAGCATCTTATTCCAATTGAAGAAACCATAGGTGAGTTTTCGAATGTGTTGGTATGGAATATTAGATCTCAAAAGAAATCAGTGGAATGGGAAAATGTGCTTTGCCTGTCCTAAGCGGATGTTTATGGAAAAAGTTATTTGGGCCACCTCCTGTCAAATTTTGATGTATCTTTCAGTGATGATGCGGCCTTCAGAGACTGGGAGAGATTAACATCTGTTTTTGACAGAAGATGCTATATATAGAAAGTAACGTTGACTGGGCTTTCTCTAATGATGCATACGTGTTGTGAATTATATTACCCTATGGCTTTGCACGTGTTACAGAGTTGTGGTTGAGCAATGTGTAAGATAATCTAATCCTGTCTTCATTTTTGCTCTCATTTATGTGCTCAAACTCATTGTGTCTGAAGTTACACAAAAAGTTAATCGCATTATTTTTTTTGTATTGATTGAATTACCAACTGCTGTAAATATATATGTGTTTATACATTTCGTCATGGTACTGAACAAATGGCCTTAGTCATTTTTTCCCCTTTTGAGAAAACTTTTAAAAAAACATTATCATTTCTTCTATAATTGGGATTTAGGCCATTTTGCAATTTCTTGAATTTAAAAAAAAATGTGTTGGCACTTTTTTTTTAAAGTTATAAAGAAACATGAATTGGAAACATTGAATGAAAGTCATTACCAAATTCAATTCTATGTAAATTCAGAAATGGTCTAAGTCTGACTTGGTCTATTTGCTCAGCACCATGACGATAAGGTAAGCCTCAGACATAAATGATCTGCCTCTGAACTTGCTACCCTGAGAAGATGCCTGAGCTGGTGGCTTGTGCTTGTTAAGATTCTTCAGATCACACGAACGATTCAAGTACAGTGGACTTTGTGTAGAATGATTTCTGAGAGAGTTACTTTTGGATGTACTGATGCTGTTGTTGCGTCCTCCAACAATAATAGAAAGAAGGTAAGAAAAATGTGATTTACATTGAGATGTTTTATTTTATGGGAGGAGGGGGGGGGGGAATTGTTTTTCTGTGTCCTCCATTGTTTAAAGGAAAGTCCATTGTTAAACCTATGCCATGATTTTCTGGAATGGTACAGGCGCAGGGTATGAACATTTGTTTTCTAACCTGATGGTTCTTATGCAGTTGCGAGCGCCGTAAAACCCCATACTATACTACTAACCTGATGATAGTTTTTTAAATATCAGACCTGGATGGTTTGTGCTTGAGGCGGTCGCTGATGTTGGCTTTTATTGTTGTGTGGGTTGTGGCTTGTCAAAAGACAACTTTACTAAACCGTGTCCTTTGCCATTTTTTCTCAGCTTTTCTACCTGTCCATTCAACATAATAATATTGTTTTATTCTGTGTTCATTCGTATGTCTTGTGTGTCTCAATTGATCTGATCATTTTGTTTTCTTAACTAAGGATCTCTTTGTTGTGATTGTCCTGAACTTTTGGGTTTTTTTAGGGGGGGGGGGGGGGTTTGTTTGTGTTTTGTTTTTGTTCTGTTTTGTTTTTTGTTTTTGAATGAACTACTATTCTGTGTTTTTCACTATGATTTATGTAAACGACATTTTATTTATTTATTTTTTAAAATCTTGCTTTGCTGTGTTCAGCCAATATCTATGACATACCTCCTGTGACTTGTGACTTACTCATTTGAGTCAGTATTCTTCTCTCTCTCTCTCTCTCTCTCTCTCTCTCTCTCTCTCTCTCTCTCTCTCTCTCTCTCTCTCTCTCTCTCCCTCTCCCTCTCTCTCCCTCCTTCCCTCCCTCCCTCCCTCCCTCCCTCTCTCTCTCTCTCTCTCTCTCTCTCTCTCTCTCTCTCTCGCTCTCTCTCTGTCTCTCTCTCTCTCTCTCTCTCTCTCTCCCTTCCTCCCTCCCTCCCTTTGATTCTGTCTGTTTGATTTTCATGTTTACAGATCCGAGCAACCACCTTTGGTCTTCCGTGTTTTTATTTTTTAATTCATCTCAGTTCTTTGAAGAAACCTGTTTGTTCTTTTCATTTATTTCTGGGATTCTAGGCATTTTACTGCAGCACAAAGAGTTCAGTATGGTAGAGTAGGACTAATGCATGTGTGATAGGTTAAGAGGGAAAGTGGTAGATTTCTTGGCTGCCCTTTTAAGCTGGAGTAGAAAATTGAATGTGGTAGAAGAAGTCTGGGTTTTTGTAAGCTTGACAAGGAATTTGGTAGATGCTTAGGGTGGAGCTTTTGGGTGGTCTTAATTGCTGGATTCCTGATTTGATAGATTTTTTACTTTTTTTTTTTAACTTCTGAAGAGGGAACTGTCAGAGATCATGCAGTATGCCATAGTGGAAATGAGACAGGATAAAGTTATGCCATGAGTGGCATGAGTGTGCATTTCTGAAAAAGGTCAAAAGGACTGAGCATAAGTATAAGGAACTTCACTTTTACTTTTACTCATTCCATTTTTCTGTCACTCCTAAGTTTATCATGTCTTTTTCTCTCCCCCCCCCCCCCTTTAGCTCTCTGCTTTGAATATATGTTCATGTATTATATATAGGCCTATATATTTAACCCAAACCAGATTATGTGATTTCTTGTAATGCCTGCAAGGTTTCGATGCTTTAATTTTTTTCCTGTTTTGTCACTCCCTATCCTTTCTTGCCATTTTCCACAATTCTGTCTCAGACAAAGATTTTATTTATTTATATATCTTTTCATATATATATTATACCTTTCCGATTGATTTCCAGTACATGTATGTTGTATTATGTGCATCTGGGGTTTGGGGGGGGGGGGGGGTTGGGCCAAAAAAACCGTTTTCTCCTTTAACTGTGATGGTTTTGGTCAGTTATGCTGACGAATCTTGTATTTTGTTGTATTCTAGTCGCGTTGTGAAATCTGTAGGCCTACTCTCACGTTTAAGGGGGTGGCTATTTTTGTTTTGTTTCTTGTATTGATTCTACATCTTTCATGAATAGAAATCCATTTTTTTAGTGCAATATGGTTTCTTAAAGAGCCCTCCATGTTTTAAGATTGCTGGGGGGGGGGGGGGGGGGGGTTTTGGTCATTATATTATATTAGTCTGGGGGTTGTTGTTGGTTGTTTTTTTTCCAAGTGTAATAGATCTACTTTATGAGCTCCTTTTGTAAAAAAAACCCAAAAAAACAACATATGTGACTCATATTCAGGTCACATAGTTTGGGACCAGTTCAACCTCTGAGGTCAAAGTGGGTGTTCTCTATTTAACAAATGAGAAAGTTCCGGTGTCTTGAATTATAACCATTTAGCCTGGCTCAACTATTAGTTGAGAGGAAACTTTGAGTCACTGGCCACTTATAAATCTTTATTGCTTGTGTTTGAAGAAAAGACTGAAACAGTGGATCTTCCAAGGTAAAGGAGTCTGAAAGTAATGCTTGAGTGTCTTGTGGGTTTTTATAAATCAAGATTTGTATCAATTTGGAAAAACCCAACTTTTTCTGTCTTCTTAATGGCTGTTCTTGACTTGTGGTTCATCGATGGGAAGTGCAAGTATTTATCCTATTGGTTTTATTTTGGCATATTATTTTTTTAGCTTGTGTTCCTGTTATTTAGTGATGCTTTAGTTTATCAGGGATTTTTCTAAGGTTATTTTTTGTTGTTAAATGCAGATTACCCATGAAACATTTATTCTGATTTTTTTTTTAATCTTTTAATTTTAAGTTTTGTGTGTTTGAATTGATTTTGTTCTCTTTCTGTGCATATTTTATGTTTATCATGCATTTTTGGGAGCTGGGCATTTTCTCATTTGTCTTGTCTGATCTGAATGTATTGTCTGCCGTTTGATGATTTTGTGTGCGTTGGATTCATACATTCACACAGTCTGTGTAAAAAGTTGATGTTTTTCTCAAGCCCATAGAAGTGTTTGAAACTTTTAATCAACTTAATTGATAATCATGCTTGAAACTTTACTTTTTTTTGTTCCTGAAAAGAGTGTCACTTAAGGAAAACAGTAACCGTGTTTCTCGTGTTAATCAACATTCCAAGTTTCCTCCTCCAAATTCAGAATCTGTAAATTCCATTTTTATACACTTTTGATTCTATGTCATTTTTCGTTTTGAATTTAAAACATGTTCTTATGAAATAATAATGGAAGTTTTTTTAAAAACTTTGTTTTGTGTCAGAGAGTTTTTCCGAGAAGTAGATGGACCAGAATTAAGTTGTCAATTCATTCTGAAAGGGTACCTACACTAGATCTACATTTTTTTTTTCACCAAATCAACCACTCCTAGTTGACTTACTAGTTGTAACATTCCTATCTGTAGGTGGCTGGTGGGATGTGAATACTTTCTTTCCTCACTCAAGTGTAAGGGTGAACTGGTCATGGTTGTCTGCTGGGTAGTTAAATTGGAACAACAGTTTGACCAGGAATTGATCTGCTGGAGTTATCTGTTCCAGTTCATGTCTAGTGTAGTGGTGGTGGTGGTGGTGGGGGATGGGGGGGATTTGTCTTGCATTTTGGTGAAATGCAAGGATCTTTGTCTTTCCTGGCCGTAAAGTTAAAGAGATTGTTAGATTCTGACTGTGCTAGATGTTGTGAATCTGTTTGTTTTGGGGGTTGGGGGGGGGGGGGAGTTATATGTCTTTGTAAGATGGCTATTTATATAAATGTGTGTGGGGGGGGGGTATTTTTCAAAGAGGAAATATCTGCTTAAATTGTCTTTTGCACAAACTATGAATTCCCGCCTTTCCTGTTCTCCCAACATATTATGTCAAAGTTGGTCTTTTTCCTTTGTCATGAAATTTGTTGTAGTCAATGAGCTCTATGTGCTCTTAAATGTCTTAGCTCTCTGTTGAGCATCGCCACGACTGAGGGGTGTATTCCTTTTCTTTCTCCATATATTGTTTGGATTAAATTATCTTCTAACAGAAACCAGTATTTTTTTTTCCCAACGGCAACCTCTGAGAAATCGTTCTCGATGTACATATAAAACTAAAACCATTAATTTAGACACCGTATTTGCAGCTGAAAGAATATGTTGGGGGGCTTTTTTGTGCATCTTTTTCTGTGCCTGCCTGGCCTTTTAGAAACCCCTTGAAAAAACTCTGTCTTTTGTCCCCATCACATCAGCAAGTTGTATGAATCATATTTCTCTATACTATTCACTATTGTGAACTACTGTAACGCTTTTGTCCTGGTTTTGTTTGAGATTAATTTGCAGCCAGCCAGTTAGGAGTGCATTACCTTTCAGGTGGCTCCATCTGCTCTGTCACTTTGTGAATAAAATTTATTGAAAGCTGTCAAAAATGTGTGAAGCTCTGTGTGTGCTGTTAGGGTTTGAAATGTTATCATCATCATCATAATAATTCATATTATTATGATTCATATCCCAAATGAACATTGTTCTGTGCTGAGCTCATCATTTCGGTAGCCAGCTGTAGATCTGAATTGATCACATAAACTTTGTCTGTTTTTAAAAACCATGCGGGTGGTTGACGAGTGCTCTGGTGTGGTTTGCTCCTTTTCTATCAAACATATCCATCATCTTAATCTCTCCTCCATTTTTGAGTTTGTTACTCTCTTGTAACACCTCGAAGTGCGAGGCCACTTTACAAGCGAGAGCTGAAGCTAGCGTGAACTTAGCGATGACCGATAAACTTGGGGCTGGCCATTCTAAGAGCTGCTTTTCTCAAGCGGGACATGAGCGGCAAGTTAGTGGGAAACAGCTGAGGTGAAAACTGGTGTGTTGACTAGCCTGTGGGTCAGAGCCACAATTCAAGAGACGGAGTGAGTAATTTTATACACTCACGTGGAGACGTCTAGACAGCCAGGGGGGTGAAATCTGCAAACACTGAAATGTGGGGGGCAGTTTGGTGTCGCGGTCTCAAAATGAGCCAGGCCAAACGGGGAGTGAGAAGAAACAGCAAAGGATAGTCTCGCTCAAAACTAGCGAAATTCACGCGGGAACCGCTCATAGTGTGTTATATTTCTTTTCATTCCTGCTCTCTTGCTTGGAGTGTGGCCTCACCCATACCTTTGGCACTTTTATGACCTTATTGTGTTGCTAGTGCTGTTGAACTCTTACTAAAACTATAAGAAACTAAAAGAAAGACCACAGGAAAAAAAAATTTAAAGAACAAACAAAAGACAGCTGGTGTCTGTGGTGTAGCAGTTATGTGCTATGATGTCACATGCAGGATATCCGAGATCAAATCCCAAGTCAGGATAAAATTTTGTATACAGTATACAGTCTTTCTGCTGGGATGTATCCCACACTGCCTATGTTTGTTTGTTTTTTTAAAGAGTTTTACGGCGCTCGCAACTGCATAGGTCATATGAGCGCGCGGGACACACCTAATAATTTCAGTTGGTAGGAAATTTCGAATTTTGCCCGGGTGGCGGCCGAAGCCTACTCTTATCGATTTTAGACCACCAAGGGATCTTTAACGTGCGCAACTTGCACACGGGCCCTCCGAGATTTTTCGCCCTTGTCCGAGAAGGCTAGGTGTAGATCTTTCCTACCAGAAGATCAGGGGTGTGGCAGAAAGACAGCAGTAAGGAGGAGCCAAGGAGTAGCAGTAGAAAGGCTGCAGAAAGAGTCAGGAGCCCAGAGGAGACGGCAAAGGAGGTGAAGGGGTGGGGGCAGAAAGTGGAAATGAAAGCAGACAACAGAACATTGTTAGAGAGCAGGAAAGGAGGTGAAAGGAGACAATTTTAGAAAAGAAAATTTTTTGGTCGCTACCCGGATTCGAACCCGGGACCTTTGAATGAGAGGCCAACACCTTAACCTCTAGGCCACGAGAGCCCCCACTGCCTATGTTTGCCCTGACTGACAGGGTGGGAAGCCTGCCTCCTGAATTATCTAAATTGCATCATTGAGAGCATAAAAATTTTTTTAAAACACATTAAGAAATAATACCAAATAGAATAAGAAACATAAGAATTCATTTTATTATGTCATCACCTCCACATCAGACAAGCAAAAGGTTATTTTTTAAATAAAATATATCAGTAAATTAAGAGCATCATGTCTGCACACACCAATTTCCCTGGTTTCAGTCAAGTTACTGTTTTCATTACGAGACAGACCAGAAGTGTATGTTACTTTTAAGTTCAGCATGAACGACACGGGAAAAAAAACCCAAGTGTACAAGCGTAGTCATCAAAGGGCATTGAAAGAAATACAACATTATGCCGTCGTTGCATTTGTATTATTTATCTTCACAATGTAACTTGGAGTGATTTTGCTTCGTTTTTTTGAAGGAAGATGAGGAAGAGTGTGAACAAAGTTGCATTCATTCAGTATAAAATTTACAGTCATATTACATATACATTTATTATTTGAGAAACGTGAAGCATATGTGCCTCAAAATTAATGTTGAGTTGAGGTCTAAAATGTCACATGATGTGACCTCATAAAGTATTTTAATAGTTTAGAGCACTTTTATATGAAAATAAAAGCATACATTATTCATGAGCAAGAATCGACAAAGAATATATCCCATTTCTTGTTTATGTCATTTTACATTTTACCTCAACACATGAACAGCTTCACATTACCAGTGGAACCCCCTTCAACTTATAGATTGTGCATATCATGATTAAAAGTGTACATTTCAACTGCATATATGCAATATGTTACAATAGATACAAATTAATAAAAACATTTCTACAAAATGTAGGCTTATAGTTGAAGTCATCCTCTACATTAAGGGGAAAAAAGAATTTTAAAAAAGAGATCCCACGTGTATCTACTCCTGTGAAATTTTTCATATAGATACAGCTATGCCCTGTTATATTTTTAAAAAAATAATTTTAAAAAGTAATTATGTTGAAGAAGACTGTTCCTTGATTCTTACCAAGAGACTGTTTCACACAAGCATTTGTGAGGAAGTTCTCTTTACCAGTCAGAAGTACACAATACCAGGGGTACTCAAGAAGTCAATAATGGTAGCCCGTTCAAAGTGCACATAACAACCAGTGAAAGTGAAAGGTGCATATTATTATCTGTTACTTGACAGGAGCCTTGTATAGAGATGAACAAAAACTTTTGGGAACGTCAACAGTTTAAAAAGGAACAGGTGAAGTGAGACAGAAAACAAGGAGCAACCACATCAGGATGGAACCATACCAAAAGCATCTTTCTGTCATAAACAACCTTGACATTTAATCAGTGTGTTCGGAGATGCCGGTCAAAATTTAAAATATCTCATGTTGAAAGTAAAGGCTTCCATCTTCCTGTCTTAACTGCAAAGGCTACCTTGTTTATGAACAGCTTGAAATTGAATAACAACTTAATAATGATATATGTAAAAAAAAGACATGGCATGATCTGCATCTGTTGAAAAATGCATACAGCAGTGATAGGGTAGTCAGCACGCGGATGAGAGATTCTTCATTTACTTTTCTTTTTATGTACTCCCTCACCCCAGAAGACATGTGCAAGAGAAACGATGGCATACAAACTATTGTTTACAAGTATTAACTATGAACCATTCCCCATTTATAAGCCTGCCTATTACACGACCAATAGTGGTAGCATTATTAGGGACAAACATCTGACTCACAAACATGAATAAAGTGAGATGGGCGGGTCTACCCTGACCAATGAATATCATCAGTATGATGGGGGGGGGGTGACATCACCCTATTAAAGAATATAGACTGCTGGAAAAGCAGTCACCCAAAAAAATTTGTGTATATCATCAGGGTAAAAGTTTCTTCACAAACATATCTGTGCCGCAAAACAAAACACATTTTTTACAAAGTAATCAAAGACTGGCACACACTGCTCATTCAAACATAATGTCCGACTCAACACCAATATAAGTTAAAACAATATACAAAGAGATCGATGTGTGTTAAATGCATGACCACAGAACAAATCAAGAGGGAGAATACCAAAGAGACGATAAGGAGGGAAGGTGCCTTCACTACCTCCTTGTGGCTGGTCTAATAAGGAGATTCATCGATGAGGAGATTGGAAACTGGGACAAGAATTAATAGTGTCTCCCCCTCCACACACACAAACACACACATACACACACACACACGCACACACACACACAGTGTGGAGAGAAGAACAATTCAACATACAAAACAATGAGGAATGTGTGACATGAGCACGTGAGATACACATTGAAGCCATGATGAAAAGAGGGTATTTCGACTGCTGGGTGGAAGAATCCGTCATATTTAACTTTTCAAAATGACGTATGTGTGGCATCGTGGAAATCAGGCGTTCGTCAAAATAATGAAAAAAACAAGATACCTGCATTTTGTCGTCGGTTCGGCAATTTTTATTGAGTAATTTTTTGGGGGTCCAACACCTTATATGTTCATTAAGAACACATTTTTCAGGGTGGATTCTACTGAAAAAAGTTGATTAAAGGCACACAAAATTGTAAATTTTCAGTTTCAAGGACTCTCAAGCAATGGAAGTCACCAAACTTTGGCAGCCATTTTCTCGCTAATTTTACCTCTGAAACCAGGTGATCAAATATCTAGATTTCTATTCAAGACAGAGAGATATTTTGTTCATCGAAAGATAGAAAAATGAACACGCTGAAAGATGATATCAATAACTCCACATACCAAAAATTGACAAGCACCTGATTCCACTGCACCGTGACACATATATGGCGGAGTCTCACACTAAGCAGTCCATTTGTGCGCTGAAGTTTGCTTCTATGGATTGATGTGGGGTACATCTTCTTGATGAATTAAGTGCAAAAGTCTCTCCCAATAAGCCGACTCAACAGAGAAAGGAGCATTTGTGTGGTGAAGTTGCTACCCGTTGACCCAGCAACGGGTCCACATCAGGACAAATGAAGTACAGCTGTCTACCTCCCTACCGAACCTCTTCCTGCAAAGACCACAGCTAACTGATGGTTCTTTCAGGTGACTGAATACAGCGGAGTCTGTTTAAACCAAACATGGTTAATCTTTGGATTAACAGCGGTAAAACAATAGAAAATAATAAAATCCCCAATTTTTATTTTCGTCTTTTTGAGCAATCTCCCTAAACCGAAAATCCGGTTAAACCAAAGAAAAATCTTACAGACCCCCAGATTTTCGTTTAAGCGGAGTCCGCTGTGTCTGTGTCTCTAGCTTTTTGTTGAGACCTCCTCCTCTATAATATTAAGACAATGTTAATATGAATATATACGAATATCTCATTCTCATCCCAAAGGGACTGCTTTACATTCTCTGATGACAATATACATAACAAGCAAATCTGATAAGTCAACATGTAACTCAATTATACTCCTTTAACCTCATCTTTCATAAACATACAACACATCAAAGGTGGAAAATAAAAAAAATAACAGCAGAGAAAATCTCAATAATGAACTTATATAATATATATATATATATATATATATATATAAATCAGTCATCTGTTTAGATTCCTACTCTCCATCGTTGAAACCTCTTACAGAATGAAGGAGGTGTCTTTCAGTTAAAAGTGACAGATAATTCAAAGATCATTGCAGTCCAAATCAACAAAGCAAACAACAACAAAAAAGCCAGAGAAAAAAAAAGTCCTATAATCTCAGGGCCCATATTATGGAAAGAAATTCAGTCCATTATTTCGCTCAAAGTATCTCAAATCACCAAAGTAAGTGACCAAGAAATGAAGATTTATAAATATTGGAACCATTGAAAGGAAAAAGAGAACAACAATCTTCAAACAGCATGAAGAAAATGAAACCAGGTCTATATCACAAAAAATACATCAAATTGAAACACAGAATTGCAGTCGAAGGTAAATCAATCTCAAATTTCAAGAGCACCAGAACAAACGGTTTATTTTCTTCTGAGTAAGGAGAAAAAAAAAAAATCAGACTTGAGAATGCATAAAAGCAAGTGATAAGAAAGAGCAAGCTAGACAGACAGAAGCAATAGGTCATGGAGAGGGAAGAAGAAGAAAGATGGAGCTCCCTAAAAATAAAAGTCAGCCAGAGCCGAGTCAGCTGGTGGTGGTAGGTGCCATTCCAAACGGTGGAGTCAGTCCCTCCTGTTGAGTGTGGGCAATAGTGTGACTGTGCCTCATTATGCGAACAATGTGCCTGCGCTTCACAGACCTGCCTAACCCTCTAAAACTAAAAATACACGTTTTCCACATAATCCTCCATAAAAATTGGAAGCTTGGTGGAAAAATATTGGAGTCTCCAGAACCCTAGTAGATTCAGAATATGTTACAGACTGCGGCAAAAAAACGTGAATGGCAAATACTCTGAAATAATCACAAAAATCTGTATTTTCACATCATTTACAATAAGTCGCACAAGTTTTGCAAATAAATGCCAATAAACTTGTGTATTTTTACATCATTTATGATAAGTTGCGTACGACCGACGGATACAGAATTCAGGAACAAAAATACGATTTTACGTAAATTCGATCTCAGTTCTTCCACGGGGGAAAAAACCCATCAGAGGGCTCCAATTTTATCCCAGTACTTGACAGGTGTGGCTTCATTGTACAAGCAATGTGCCTGCACTTCATTGTACCAAATTCTGTACAAAAAAATGAGAGCTACAGATTCTTAATTACCAAAAACATAAGAACTAAAGAAATAAAAAAAATAAAACAGTTGACAGGATATATTATGGCTTTAACGACGTCCATCTCTTGACACAACTGAGTGAGGTATGAGATGAGCCATGAATGCTCACCAAACAATTGAAACACAACAACATCATCTCATTTAAAATCTCAAACCAAAATCCCATTGAAAAAAAAAGTGATACAAATCATTCCAGATTTTACTCACAGAGTTAACACAAAAACATAAAAAGTAACAATTGCCACAGAAGCACATTGTTTAAAGACGCATGCTCCAAATCCTATAGACAAATAAGATCAACGGTGAAAAATAGAAACGCAGAAGGAAAAGGAAAGGCAATGCAACATATTTTTTTAATACTGAGGCATAAGGGAAAAAAATCCAAATAAAAATATATATATATTAAAAGAAGCAAAGACGTGAGTGGGGAAATATTGGTCGAGATTATGAATGTCAGTTGATAGGGCTCTTCAAGACAACTGCCCCTCATTTGAAACATTTTTTTTAAAAAACAGAAAATGTGCACTCAGTCTCTTCAACCACACTCATTTCAACAGGAGCGAGTGTATACCAGATTTTTCTTTGTACATTCAGAGTAGCAAAAGATTTGAAAAGAGTAGTAGTCAGGCATAGATAACACAAACACTGAAAACTTGAAATCACTGATATTTCGTACAATTTGCCATTTCACTGATTGATATCTCTTTAATTTTTCGTTATCGGTTCACCTGAACTATGGAAGTGTCAAACACATTTGTCATTCCCAATGTGCTTATATTATCTGTGCCTGACTGTTTTTGTAAAGTGTTATCCAAACTGACAGGTAACCTCACCATCCAGTAAAAATGAAGTCTAAAAAAAATATACCCGCCAAACGTGAGGACTGCTGACAAAATGTGTTATTTCTCAGATTTCAGCTCCATGGAAACAGATATGTCAAATTTACAGTTTTACAGTCAGAGTATTTATGAGTATGAAGTAATAAAAGACGTGTTATAGTTGAAGAAAATGGCATCGTTCCATCGATATGTCCAGTTGAGAAGCAACTCATTTTGTCCGCACACCTCACAAACATTTGAGATTTTGCCATATCCGCTCCATGACAAAAATCAGGTTATCCTTGGTAAACTCACTCACACACAGGAATGCAGACCTACACATCCGCATGAACCTACACAATAAGAGTATTTCTGGAGGGTAAAAAATGGTCAATGAGACCCTTTTCAAGTACAAATTTACTCATTCCACTTTAAAGTTGTTTTCAGCATATTGAGAAAATTGAACGTGATGATCACATTTTCACCTAAAAAGGAATAAAAATCGGAACTAAAAACAGATTTCGCATATTTATCACCCGAATTCTCAACATACCGTAAGTGTAAAGCAGCGCTCATGTTAGGTCTTTTCAACATTTAAAAAAAGAAATCACTCCAATTCTTGTAAACAAACTGATTTTCGACCTCAAAGGCCACACAAACCATTAAGAAAGGACATTATATCTTTAACAAGTGCACATGTCAAAAAGAAGATCACAATTCCTTTGCTACAACATTTTTGTTGCAAAAACCACACCATCGCCAGAAACGGATGGCTTCTTACAGTCGCAGATTGACGCCCCGTGGGGGCAAAGTGTTAAAGAGCTTCAGGAGGATTGTGCATTTTATGAGGTTTCTGTACTGGGCAGGTTTAGGCCATAGCTGGAACAAGTGCATAGTTAAAGAAAGACCTATTTAATTAAAGTTGATACAAGTATCATTATCATGTTCGGAAGCAGCATTGCTCAGCTTAAGTGATACAATTTCACAAACCCAATCACTGATGTAACAGACGTATGCATGATACATCTATGAATACGCCATTCTACATACAGATACATGTTTGTGCAAATGTAAGCATTTGTGCCAGTTAGAATGTGCCTCAAATAAATAGTTGTAAACATGTGCATAGCTGCAGCAGAATGTGCCTCTGCATGAACAGTTGTGTTCTTCAAGCAAACGGCAAATGAAAGATTCGAGCATTTTAAATCATTCTAACTGCACTACACTTTCTTGATAGATAACACTGGGGGAACACAAAATTGCTAAATGCAAAGTCACAAACAAAAACAAGGAGCAAAAAAAAAAAATCTAACATAACATTGTTCTTGTGATGGGAGTTACACTTTGAGACAGGCCGGCAGCCTGACATCTGTTACGCTTCACTCTGTAGAGAATAAGACAATGTAGAGAATAAGACAATGTAGAGAATATAGAGAACAAAACAATGTAGAGAATGTAGAGAATAAGACAATGTAGAGAATAAGACAATGTAGAGAATGTAGAGAATAAGGCAAGGTAGAGAATAAGACAAGGTAGAGAATGAGACAATGGCAACACTGAAAAGAAGTAGTAAAAGCAGACTTCCTCAAAATGTCTGCCTCGCATCTATCCATGACGCAAAGCAAAAGAATGACGCCAAGAGCATACATAATGAATGAGGTAGTTTTAACAGCCCGTCTGAGATTACGATGTGCGTAAATGTGTGAGTAACCAAGCTAGAGTAACACAGCAAAGTTTGTGTACAAGCAAGATACGAGGATGCTCTTGTACGCTGACATATACGAGCTCAGATGTTAGAGTACAAACATGTAAACATATGCATAGATGTAGTCCTACAAATGTAGGGAGCAGTGCAGCAATACTTTTAAACATATGCAAAACATATGTAAAACACTTTTCCAAATACCTGCAGATGAACACACACGAAAAAGAAACAACCAAAATACATGTGGTAACCATAGCCTACATAAGATTAGCACACAAACCACAAGGGTCAAACATGAGCAGATTAAACAAAAGGGATTATTTTGCTTTATACCATGAAAAAATCTGCTGCACTGTATTTTTTTTTCCAGATCGTATAAGAACTGCGTATACAAATGTGGAGAGATTTTTTGTTTCAGCCTCTTAAAATATTATATTTAGCGCATTTTGTTTTCTTTGAATGCAAATATTCAATTGTTAATGTTGTGTCATGTTGCTAGAAAAAAACCAGAAGAACTAAAGTTTGTAACATATACTGAGTACATGAGTATAAACTGAACGAAATGGCACACTGTGTGGTTTGTGGAAAAGAACAAGTTCAAACAACAGGAATTCCCTTCACCTCTTTACTGCTAGATTCAAGGTTATAAATATCTGTACTGTATAAACAACAAAATTTCCCATAACTTATAACCCCTTCACTGCTAAAACTTCCACCAATTAACACAACGCATATATATATAGAGAGAGAGAAAGTGAGCTGCTTCGTCTCGGCCAATCAGAACCATGCCGGACAGGGCAGAATATAGTAGCTGTGTCCCCTCAGAAAGACAAGAGATACTTAATAAAATCCCCCCATGGGGAGTCAAAATTATGTTTTTTCTAAGGAAAACAAGGAGCTCACCCATTTCACGACAGATACCACAATAAATGCCCCGGTTCCCCCCATCAGCAAAATAAACGACTTGATGTTGCAATGAATTAAAGTTCCCACTGTCATCAACTCCCGTCAGTGAAAGGGTTTACATGTTGCAGTCACACAGCCAGCAATACAAAATACCCCGTCTGGTCACCGAGCCAGGAGAGTGACAGCAACGGACATCTCAGGCCTGTCGCAGAACTACATCAAGTGACCAGAACTAATAATTTTCACTCTTGCATTGTGCGGCAAGTGACCGCAAAGTGTTAATAATAATGGCTGTGAAAGGGTTAATGGCTACCAGTATCTCAAAGAACAGAGAAAAAAAAGACATGCTTACAACCAGACTGAACATACAGAAATTAAGCAGTCAAATCGGTATGAAATTAAATGACAGAAAAGCAAATGCAAAACATTTTACAAAACGAAGCCACTTGCCAGCTACCTGCACCATTTCTCATTCGATTTATGACACAAAGGGTTAGCATATAGTACGACAATGAGCTGATTTGTATAAAATGTTTTTTACTTCTTTTTTGAGCAGATGAGAAGCAGTCTACATATCACAAAGTTGGATGTACAGCAGTTCAGGTTTGTTTAAGTGCCAATACCCCAATCGAGAAAGAAATTTATTTTAGTTAGAGTTTTACGGCACTTGCAACACAATTATTTCATATAAATGCCAAAGATTAGAGGTGTTTCAAGATAGTATCAAACACAAAAAGGGAGGAGGAGAGATAAGGACAATAGATGTTTGATAGGATAGAAGGAGCAAACCTCACTCAAGTTCCCGCCAACCACCCACAGACAACGAAAGGATAATAAAGAGGTGCAACCTATTACATGATAACCATCCCAGATGAAATCTAACACGAGTGGGAGGAAAGCCATGAAAACGTTTGTTACCCATAATCGAGAATGTGCCATGGGGCAATTCGAAACAATAGTCCTTCCTGTTATCAATTGAGCTATTGGAACACATTCGAACCACAAGTAAAGAGAAAAAGAGTTTAAAATTTATAACAAACAGCAATAAAGAAGAACCTAGCAGACCCTTATTCTTCTTCCTTCAATTTTTGAATAGTCAAAATCCAACCACTTGTTAAAACAAAGCCAAAATACCTTCACCCCCTCCCCCCCTCCCCCCCTTTCCCCCTTGGTGAAAATTGAAAATTAGTTTAACCCTTATAACAAGTTTTACAAATTTAAAACCTCTGAAAAGCGATAAACACTGCAAGTGTGAGCATGAACGAGAAACGTTATAACAAACATGTCACTACATTACGAACCCGTAAAAGAAGTATTTTTTCTTTAAGGCAAAAAAACTGCCTCAGCGTCGAGAAGAAAATAGACACTTATGACTTACATTTATTACTGTTACTAAAAAAAACAAACTTGGTTTATATTACAATTTTTATCTATTTCTCCTTTTGAGTCCTATTCTTTTGTTCTATTCTATAACATTCAGCTTCCGCAATTTGACTACAGAAGCATGTCTATAATCCCTGATTGCAGTACATAAGGAATGCTTTACATTTCTTTGTTTTTTGTGAATTATCATCTTTTAACTTCTCCAGTTCCAAACTAGAGCTAGGGACATTGTATCTACAACACACAGGACTAGGTAATTTACATAAAAGGCAAAGCCATTCTTGTATGTCCCCATTGGGCTAAATAACAAAAAGACAGTTCCCTACTAAATCATCATCATCATCATCATCGTTGCCTTTCTCACTCCAGATCAGGGTTTAAGCCACAAACAAACATTTCCCACCTTTCCCTGTCCTGGGCTGACCTCTCCGTGTTCTTCCATATTCCACGTCTTCCCACTTGTTTATTAATTAAATACATGAAAATCAAAAATCTAAAACAACAGGATGATATATAAATAAACAATAAGAAAAAGCTTTGACAAAGCAGTGACAATAATCATGAGAACACCAGCCTGCTACAAGTGTCACGGAGCTCATACATAGAATAGTCCTATAGGCTGAGGCATGCTATGACCGTGAAGAAAAAGAAACTGCAATTATAACCCTCATTCCACAATTCCAGACAAGAACCAAAGCCTAAACATTAGAAAGTTGTCTCTAAAAACTACAATTCTAACACAAAAAATAATGTACATTATTCCGTAGCTTTTACAATAAAAACATTACATTCATACTTTTAATACAAAAAAAGTATATATTGGCTTTGAACCATGTTTTAACATTAACAGCATCAACTCTTTCAAACCACAGCTCTACCACAAATAGTATCCTCAATTTAAACCACAGTTCAATAACTGTGATAATGTCTTCATCTATAATCAAAACTTTAAAACTAACACCATTGTATCTTTAAAGTCCAAGCCGTAAGTAACTCTCAAAGATTTCAAACAAGGGATTTTGGTCACCCGTGACCAATGGCAATGCTGACTTTAGTTGCAGACTTTTGGGACTAGGCAGAGACTAACAATATCATGTTTCAGAACTGTTTGAGAAAAGAATTTAAATTCTTTACTTATAATATGACTTGGATACAAATCTGTACAGAAATAAGTGCATTAAAAAGGCTCTAGATGAAACTTAGAAACAATTCCCCCCCTCCCCCCCCCCCCCCCCATTATTTTTGGATGACCTAAACAAGCCGTTAGAGAGGCAAGGATTTTCAATTTTTTAAAATGTATTTCATTTATAATCGTGGGGGGTTATAATCGTGGGGGGATGGTCTTGTGTCTTTTGAACTTGATCTGAGTTTTTGGATCCTACTTGAACAAAAATTATTCAAGTCTCAACAATATCAACCACTTCCTCGGGCCTTTACAAAGCACAATTTCTTTTGCAATTTTCTTAAAACCACAGTCCTATAATAAACACACACCACAGCTTCACACCAATATCGTTGAGCCTGCAGAGTTGTCCAGACACAATTATCTTCTCATTCGGTGCAGTTGCGTGTCATAACCACTGGGATGGACAAAGCTACAATAATGCTCATCTGGTCGGTAAGTATATAGATCTCATCAAGGTCATCGAGGCCACTTCTATCCCAAGTAGCAAAGCCAACAATTGTCGCTGCCAGAAGGCAACAAAGCAACTCAGGACATAAACATCACCAGTCAACCTGCAGTTAATGCAGAAACACACCATCCAGAAATATTGAGCAGGCTATCAATCTCTTAATGCCTGTGATGAAGTTTTCAGAATAATCACATACAACATACGCAAAGAAAAATAAAAGCAATACAATAAAAAAAAACAAAGCCTTTCCAGGTAACGGGGATCACAAGAAAGACCAAGTAAACAACTTTGATCAACATGAACAAGCAAGGTAAAACCTGCGACTTCCATTGCATCTTAGCTATGCCAATCCCTAGCTCTTTCAGGAGTCATGCATAATCTTTTTGGGAGTTATATTTAAGGATAAAAAATTCTGTGGTGGATCTCTTAGGGGTTACCTCAGGAAAGAGCTGATGCCTCAGGTGGGAACTGGCTTATATACCAAAAGATCCAGAGACCCTGCATACTCCGTCAGTTCTTCGGGAAGGGCACACACTTTCCAGAGCAAACAAATTCTCAGCCAGCGAGTTTCATCAATTCACCAACACACAGCATCAACATTCACACACACAAACACGCACACACACAGAGTCGGCCCTCATTGAGGTCAATAATTATTCACATTCGGCTGTTCCTCAAATGGAAAGTTCTCCTTCTCGTATACGAGTTTCACAGCTTCGTACACACTAGGCACTACGTGGGTGGGTCGCGTGAGGCTGGGGTCGATGACAAAGTCTCTGTGGTTGTGGCTGGACACCTGGTTGGAGAATGAGACAAACTCGCTGTTCTTGTTGAAGACGCCCGTGCACACGAGAATACTCTCGCAGCCGTAAGCCTTTTCCATGCCCGATGTGTCTTCCTCCAGCGAGCGAATGGCGCGCATATTGGCGCCCGAGTCCCGCTGAAACATGAGGGCGTCCTCAAAGTCACTGTCCTCACTGTCCTCGTCCAGGAACTCGTGGTCAGCTCGTGCGACCCGCCGTCGCTTGCCCGCCTGTTGGCTGTCCATCAGCTGAGACTGTCTCCGGCGTTGGAGGTACCGGTTGTACAAGTTGCCTCCATAGATGTCTGTCTCTGGGTTATCACTGCAGAAGGAAAATGAGGGGAAATGAGTTATTGTAAATGTTTTGTTGGTTTTGTTTTTTGTTTTGGTAAATGTTTTACAACGCTCACAATTGAATTGGGTCAAATGAGCATGTGGTAAACATTATATGTTCTCAGTTTGGTAGGAATTTTGAACTATGCCCAGGTGGTGGCTGAAGCCTTCTCTTGTCGATTTCAGGACCACAAAGGGATCTTTAGCTCACGCAGTTTGCACAAGGGACCTTTAACATTTTTTGCCCTTACCTGAGACAGTGGCGGTGGGTAGGGAAGGGCTCACGGGCTTGAGCCCCCCTCCCCACCCCCCAAGTAAGTCTATCCCAAGGCAAATGAAAATAACGAAATAAGCAGTTGAAACTGTTCTGATCGACCGCAATGAACACAGAGTGATCAACTAGGCGGCTTGCTCGTTTATCCAATAGTCTTAAAAAGTGCTGAAAGTGGGTTACTGAAATGTCCCAGCAGACAGGTTCTAGCACAATAGCTGGCGGGACATCTCAGGAACACATGGTCCATAGTTTCGTCCTCCTCCTTGCAGGCTCAACAGGACGGATCTGGGTTGTCTGCTGGCCCAATTTTGTGGAGATATGATCTCAGCTTGGGCGATTTTCCACCACTTCTCAATCCACCTCATACACGGTGTGTGTTTGGAGTGCTGTGTGTTTCACAGTTTGTGCCACTGAGATTTAAGAATTAATCATATAAAAACTAATTAGAGAAATTTGGAGGTGAAACGACTTCGTCCCCACCATCCAGAAGAATTTAACATAGAACAAAAGAGGTGGCAGACAAAGGTGACTCTTCTCGTTTGAATGGTTCTCAAAATGCCGTGGCTCGCTGTGAGTATAGAAAAATCATCACTGTGTTGTTCTTATGGCTTGTTTTTTGGTGGTAAAGAAGTGGAAGAAACCTAAGCCCCACCCAAATCTAGGTTCACCCACCGCCACTGACCTGAGAGAGATGTTAGATCAGGGGTGAGGCTGAAAGATTGCAGTAAGAAGGAGCCAGGAGTAGCAGTAGAAAGAGCCAGAAGCCAAGAGGAGGAGGGGGGGAGAAAGAGGGGAGGCAGAAAGTGGAGACAAAGCAGATGACACAACAAGATTGGAGAGCAGGAAAGGAGGTGAAAGGAGAACAACTGAGGGAAGAAAATGTTCCGTCGCTATGAGGTATCGAACCCGGGACCTATTGAATGAGAAGCGATCACAATTGTGTAAAAGGCAGGTTTCTTCAACACATACTGTCTGGGCCAATGAAGGCTCAGAGCAGAAAACAGCATCCGAGAAGACAAGTGAAATCGCTTGATTATTTTTTTTAAAGGAAAAACAACAACAAAAAATCACTTGTGCAAACAGCCACTTCCCATTTCCACCCTCACGAATTTTTTTTACATATTATAACACTTAATAAGACGGCCACTTTTCTCGTCCCTAATGGGTAGCTGTCTGAGACAGTTCCTTCTGAATTTCATTCCAATCAGGAGTTGAGAAAAACAAAACACTGAAAAGAATAACAAAAACACTGAAGTAGAAGCAGAAAACAAGAGTTGGTGAAAATTGAGCACACCCACTGACCTTTTGTTGTAGTAAGTAAAAGCTTTACGACACTTGCGACACAATCAGGTTATACCAGGTCATATTAGTGGAACAATTTGGTGTTACAAGAGAGTAACAATCACAAAAAAGGAGAGATAAGGATGATAAAACGTCAGATAGAAAAGAAGCACCAAACCACACCGAAGCACTTGCAAACCTCCCACCACCTACTGACCAACGACTTCTAAATAATTCCCAAAAGAGAGACAGAGAGACAGAGAGAGAGAGAGAGAGAGAGAGAGAGAGATGTGAATGCGGATAGGCAAGGATTGAAAGATTGAGAGAGAGAGAGGGAGAGAGAGAGAGAGAGAGAGAGA
>NW_004797467.1:996574-997996 GCF_000002075.1 Aplysia californica | reverse complement strand
ACACACACACACAAACACACAGACTAATACGCACATCAAGTATAAAAAGACAACAGGAAAGGGAATGCCAGTAAAGAAATCGGTCAACCCCTGCCTCTTTTGCATCCCCAGCCCCCAGCCACACACACACACCGGCAGAGTGAACATGCTGCTCGCGTTACAAATATCGTCACAAAAACGGATGTGTGCAGTTAGATCTAGATCTAAATCAGCAATACATGTGTGTTTATTGAGTCATGTGATTTGAGTAAAGAGAAGCACATCGACGCGATAACGAGCAATTAGTGAGTGTGGGGGGCGGGGTTGTTTTTGTTTTGTTTTTGTTTTTTTGGGGGGTTGGTTGTTGAAGTAAGACTGATACACAGAAACAACAGAGGGGAAAGTAAAGAAGTGGGACCTACCAGTAGCATCCTCCAACCACCCGCTCGGTAAAGCATGTACATTATAAACACGTCAATGGCCAGCTGCAGGTGGCTTATTCCCAGAGAATTACATGTAATAATTATTACAAAAGGACTTCTAGATAAGACTGTTAGAAGTTAGTGGAGTCCGCTTTCACCGAAATCTGCGGAGCCGCTATATTTCCTTCGGATTTGGGCAGGCTTTCGGTTTCGGTGGATTTTTGGTTTCGAGTGGTAGCCCAAACACGTATTTTAAAAAGTTGGGGGAGGGGGGGGGCGGCTTTATTTCCTTTCGGTTAACCGCTGTTTTCAGATAAACCGTGTTCCACTTAAGCGGACTCCACGGTATCCCTTTCTCATCGTGGGGGCGAAAGCAAAACGATAGCAAAGCCCGGCGTGTTTTGACGAGGCATGCGCCCATCGTGGAGGTGGGAAGGGGTGTGTGTGTGTCGGGGGGGTTAGAGTGTAGTCGTTGGAAAGTGCAATCTCTTCGCCGTCGGGGAAGGGAAGAAGACGTGATGAAACCATATTATTATTATTATTACTATATTATTATAATATTATTATTATTACAGATAGATACATAGATCCGAATGTCTATTACCGACCATGTAGAAGCTGGAGATTGAGGAACGAATGACCTCGACGGTGTAGCAGCAGTACAAGTCAGGTAAATTATACACTAGATCTACATGTTTATTACAATGTGCTATTATTACTTGATGTGCGTGCAAGGAGCTTGTGTGCGCGGCTCGGATCATTCACTGCTGACCGCTACTGGCCTGTGACATCAGCAAGATCGCTCCAGCGACCCCAACCTCTGCATGAGGTCAGGCAATGTTCCGTTTTGCGGGTTGTTCGTGGCATTTCAAGAACAGTTCGCTGATCGCCAAAAGAAGTTAATATAATAGTAGTTTAGGTGTTTAAAGTGAAACCTGGTTTGACACAAACAACCGCATTCTTGTTCCTGGATCAGTCAAGATCTTAACGTGAGAGAGAGAGAGAGAGAGAGAGAGAGAGA
>NW_004797467.1:994500-995618 GCF_000002075.1 Aplysia californica | reverse complement strand
CAAAAAAAAAACAACAAAAAAACAATGCCATTTATGAAATCAGCGACCTCAAATTAGCTTAAGTCTTAACTCTTACGCCGCAAAATGTGTGTTGACCAGTGCAATAATAGAACATCTCCATTTATCAAATCAAACGGGATAGTTACCCACTCAGCCCGCGTAAGACCTGACAGGCAGCCGGACTCCTAAAAGACCTAAGTTGCGTCGATGGAGGCGTAAAGGGTATATACATCGTTCCGGGCGACACACGGGGTTATTTAGATTCATTTCAAAGATTCACCACGCGATCTAAGGTTAGAATTGCGTGAACATTCAAGTCATTTGCAGTACCAGTGGCCTAGTGCGTAGATTCTCGGTCTCGTAACCGTAAGGTCGTGAGTTCGAATCCCGTCATTGGCCCGACGTTGTTTCCTTGGGAAAGCCACTTTACACTAATTATTATTATTATTATTATTATTATTATTATTATTATCATTATTATTATTATCATCGTAATTACATCTCATTATTATTAATATTATTATTATTATTATTAATTATTATAATGTATCGTTATTATTATTGTTATAATGATTATTATTATTATTTGGCGCTCATATGACCTTATGCAATTGCGAGCGCCGTAAAGCCTCAAAGAAAAAGACTGTTTTAAATATTATTATTATTTATCATTATTATTGTTATTACCACTATTATTATCATTATTTTTCAAGGCTTAGCTTGACATCAAAGAGTAGCAGGAATCTACAACTTATAACTGTTGCTTTCAGTCCACATAAATACGAGAGGCGTTTAAGAGGCGGGCAGCTTCGTCCGTGTCTGTCATGACCTAGCCAACCAGAGACGGATACCACGTCCCAGCAAACTGACCGAGATACTGTAGAATACTGTGAAAATTGTCAAAAACAGTCACCTAATAATTATATCGAGGAGAAAATGACAATGACAATGACAACTTTTATTCATCTTGTAGGGAGAAATTTGTCTTGGTCGTTAACAATGGCAGTAGACGTTACAAAATATAGACCTAAAGGTGCACTCACGCAAACGCACAACAAGACAGGACATTAGGCAAAGTAAATACATGCCTCACGTGCTGGGACAACCCGCTCCGTAAA
>NW_004797467.1:993133-994400 GCF_000002075.1 Aplysia californica | reverse complement strand
TCTCTCTCTCTCTCTGTTTCATTTGTAGCACTGTGTGTTCAGTATCCTCACTGCAGTTGGTACGAATTAATTTCTCTCTCTGTATATATTAGCCACGGTGGCCATCTTACACAGTGGCATTATATTGAAACCTTTATATATATATATATATGGAATGGGAAGTTAGGGTTTGCATTGAGGTGATTTCCCCATACAATTAGTTGGCCGTTAGAGAATGTTCGACTGTAGTAGATAAAATTCCTCATCACATGGGAATCGAACTGCGTAACTTGGCGATGGCAAACCACACTGTCCCCAAAACGCCCACTTTCGGAATAGATCCACAAAGAGCCTTGAGCTCCTAATTTTGTTCTATGGCACAGGTTCAAGGTTGGACCGTGAAGGCCGGAATTCTCTCTCTCTCTCTCTCTCTCTCTCTCTCTCTCTCTCTCTCTCTCTCTCTCTCTCTCTCACTATTTCAAGTGAGGCACCATTTTCAACCTAATCGTTCTCATAAGAGAATAAGCTGGTCCATGTCTTTGCCTTCAGTCCCTGGGCATTGTACAGCTCTGCAATGGACGTGAGAGAAAACACGTTCCTTCACGTTGCTCTGGAAAGCACTTTACAAATAAAAACGCGATTAATACACTCTAAAGACCACTGGAGCATGGCTGCATCTCTACTTGACTCCGATTTTAAACCCCTCATATGATCCTCAATAACTATTGAGAGCACTGTTTATACCGTCCTGGAATTACACGCGATTCTAAGGTGGGTTGTCGGGGAACCAAGCCTTTCATTCAATTGAAAGAGTCCTTAGGGACACACTGGATAAAAAGTCCTTTTAATGTCTTCTCGGAGATTTCAGTGATTTGTTCTGCTTTAGTAAGGAGAACGCGGCGGCTATTGTGGACCCTTTTGCTCGAAACCCACGGTGTGAAACAGGGTATGTGTTCAAGAGGCTGGAGTCTTTTCAGCACATCTTTGAAGATTATTCTGCCCAATATGCATATATGCAAACAATTGTTTCGTAAACTATATTGACACTTTTGAACAAATAAATATAACCCCCACCACCCCCGCCCCCACACAAAAATGCACACATACGACACACACACACACATACACATACACACACATACAAACTCAAACACATACATACATACACACACACACAAACACCTTATAGTACCTTTTTTCTTCCATCGCTATCCTTCTTCTCTCTCTCTCTCTCGCTCTCTCTCTCGCCCTCTCTCTCTCTCTCTCTCTCTCTCTCTCTCTCTCTCTC
>NW_004797467.1:989355-993033 GCF_000002075.1 Aplysia californica | reverse complement strand
TCTCCCCCCCCCTCTCCCCACGGTCCATGCAAGCAAACCAGGCCACGGCGCGGGAAGCCCTGTGATTGGTCGGGGAGGCGAAAGCATTTCATGAATGCGCCAGGCCCCGTCAGGTCGGTGGAGGACATGGCGGAGCAGACGTGGCGGGAGGGGGAGGGGGAGGGATACGTGTCCGTCCGCGTCTCAGAGTAACAAATAGTCCCACAATGTATGAGCTCAAATTTGTGTGAAAACGACGTAAAATCTCGTATCTAAATCTGAATATCTCACACATACGTTACGTTCTAACTTTGTACATGAACATTTTGTGAAATTTTCTCTTAGTTTCGGGGTTGGCGGACGACCAAAATGGGTCGGGTTAGCCGCGAAGGAATACTTCGCCTATACTATTGGTGGCCATCACGACAACCAGACAGGTTGAGGCTCTCTCTCTCTCTCGCTCTCTCACCCCCTCCCTCCCGCCCTCCCTCTCTCCCGCTCGCTCTCTGTTGATAGTAGTAAAGCTTTGATACCCCAGCCCAGCTCAGAACCAAAACAGAGACGAAGCAGCGAGGAAGTAAGCGCATGCTCCGCTGTGACCCACACACACAACCTCGCTCTGTTATTGTTACGCGCGGCGTGTTCTGCCCGCTACGACCACAGCGGCAACGAGGAGTCGTATAAAACCCTTCACAACTGTTAACAACACTCCAGCGATTCCTCAGACCCGTACAACTGAACTTGTCTGTCAGTGTAGTTCGTGTGACTTAGGACTACCACCACTACAACTACTACTACAGCAACTACAATTACAACGTCTTTAAAGATTTACGACTACTACTACTACTGCCAGTAGTAGAATAGTTGTACATTTTACGCCTTTGGATTTTACCTCCGTTGTTCGTCAGCGACAACACTCAAGTGGAGAGGACGTGAATTTTTCTCACTCTCGGATATATTTATTTATTTATTTATTTGTAACAACTCATCGCTTGTTTGTTCTGCTTCTTCTTTCACCAACTCACGACGGAATACTTTGTGGATTACAAAACACTCGCCAAGTGGATATCAGTGTTTGTGAGTATGATTTCACGCAAAATTGGAGTAGCAAGTCTGTTTTCTTGTACAATGAGCCAGCCACAGGACCTCGGCCGGGAAGACGAGTACGAGCTGCACCAGCAAAACATTGTCAACAACAACGTGAACCTCAACCAGACCTTCCACTCCTCACACTTTATACCACGAGTCAAAAGTAAGTTGATGATCGAGAGTCGAGACCTCTAGAAATCTGGTCTATTCATTCAGCGAGCCTTTAGTCGAGTTTTATTGACATTTTGATATGTATTGATGAGACTTTTGTATTACGAAAAATGGTTTCGCAGATTCTAAAATTCTGTTAAGTCTGGAAATCTAGATGTGTAGGAGGTATGACATCTCTTTGCGATAATAAGTATACTTACAATATATGCGGGGAGAAAGATCCATTTACGAGATCTATTCTCTGGATTTAAAGGTCGAAATTGTCAACAATGGACAATTCAAACGTGGAACAAATTATTAAAAAGAGA
This sequence comes from Aplysia californica, assembly GCF_000002075.1. Classification (NCBI taxonomy): domain Eukaryota; kingdom Metazoa; phylum Mollusca; class Gastropoda; order Aplysiida; family Aplysiidae; genus Aplysia; species Aplysia californica. The sequence goes on along the minus strand of NW_004797467.1, from coordinate 991,486 downwards.
TTCTACGGAACGAAACTGCTCGTTTAAAAACCAGAACTGGAAAATAAGGAACAGAAAAGAATGAATGAATAATTCCGAAAATTCTAATATTTTTCACTTTGGGGGTATCGTATTTTTTCTAGCGAAATGAGAAAAGATAAAACCTGTCTTAACAATTCTCACAATCAGTCTAAATAAGAATACAATCTTATTTTGCAGGCTACAAAGAAAAAGAAATGTTGGAGTCATATTATGAAGTAGAGGAGGTGCTGGGCTCCGGAGGATTCGGAACAGTGTACGCTGGATATAGGCGCAGAGATGGATTAGCGGTGAGTTCTAAGTCTTGTTGTGTATATTATAGCTAGATACATCATATCTTAGACTCTTAGATCTATCTTTGTGTCATTGTGCAGTTTCTAAAAGAAAGAAAGATTTTATTGCCATTAATTTTAATTGAACTTAAATGTTTGTTTTTTGTGATATCTAAGATTTGGAACGGAAATTTGTTGTTGAAAAACTCAATAAGATTTTAAGAAAAAAATGTAGATTTCTAGATTCTAGATCTAGATTCTAGATCTAGATCTAGAATCTTCGTTTATATAAATTGTTAGTACTTCAGACACATATTTATTGTTATTGTTACATTCTACTTAGATCTATTAATGAGATCTTTTTTTCTGCGAAAATTTTTATCTGATGAATTCTAAGTTTTAAAGTTTTCAAAGTTCATGACCAGAATTTGTTTGTTTTTTCAGGTTGCCATAAAACATATACTGAAAAAGAAGGTGTCGTCATGGACACAATTGGTGAGTTTCTTCCATCATTTCACATTGTTTTTCTTCATTATGTCCCATCATGTTTGTTCCAATGTCCCATATATGGGTCCCATGTCCATGTGCTGAGCCATGGGTCAAGGAATGGGGCAGTCTTGTATGGGGGTCAGCCATGTGGGGACAGTCAACAATTTTGTCCTAGTTTGAGGCCGAGGGTTTAGTGTGGCCTGAGTCAATGTTAATAGTTGGACAGAGAGAAGAGAGGTTGGGGAGGGGGAGGGAAGGTCTGATACTTCAAATTTGTGGAGACCTTTGAGCTCAGAGAATGTGGACTGACATTCAGTGAACAATGTGGAAATCTTTTTACGATTGGGGGAGCTCATGATAGTGGGGACAAAGGCTGACAAAAAGTGGGGGATAGGGGGAGTGGGGAAACAAGAAAGAATTATGGCAGCAGAAAAAACTCAGAAATATTCCATGAAAGTGATATCTTCTCTGCGCCAGAATCGACCTCACGTCTTTTGAGGGCAAAATGGTTCGAAGTAGGTGCCTCTGGGCCATTACTGTTGACGGACGGATACCCGTTACCATTTTGTAGTCAGGTAAACCAACAAGAGAGAACTCGTCCAATATCAACACAAATTACGAGCAACATTCTCCATCCTTTTATTTTCTTCATGAAGGTATTTTCACACCCCCTCGACACAATTTAGACCATTCAGAAGGCAGGCTTCCGACCTTTCCTGTCAGGGCAAACCTGGGCTGAGAAGGATTCAACATCCCAGCAAAAAGACGATCATACTCAAAATTTAAAAAACAAAACAAAAACGTCTTCCCCACTCGGGAATCGAACTCGGGTTTCCTGCGTACAACAACAACAACAACAAAAACAAAAACAACAACAACAAAGACGCCGATTCTATAGTCTATAGGCTTGCTGAGTAATGTTATGAATGGATCAGCGTTGGCATCACAACAACAATAAAATGTTTCAGTCCGTTGTCATCGCATACCGCAGAGGAAAGGAAATATGAGTAGGAATTTTCTCGACGTATTCATAGCCAATGTATCATGAATAAAGAGAAGCGCATCAACACAATAAATGCTGGGAAAATACCAGACAGGCAGACTGAAACCGCAGAAGGAATGTAAAGAAGTACCAGTGAGGCCCACCAACCACCCGCCAAAACACGTCAATGAGTTAAGCATACAATGTGCTTTTTAACGATTCGTGAATATAAAATAGCTGTATTTTCTTGATCGACTACCCCCTATTAACGTACAAAAATATAGCAACAACCATCCAGCTCTGCTTGTTTGTTGTTTGAGATAAAGAGAAGTAACCACAGTGACACGATTACGGCCATAAAGTACTGGGG
>NW_004797467.1:987383-989255 GCF_000002075.1 Aplysia californica | reverse complement strand
GGGGGGGGTGTGTTCCAGATGGGAGTTCAATTTTGAAAAAGAAAAATCTGAAGAAAATGAGATATTTGGGGTTGTCGTGGGCTTTGTTGTTTATGTTTTGATTTGTTTCTGAGTTTGAGTTTGAGTCTCTGTTGAGTGTTTTGTTTTGTTTTGAATCCTCTCGCCCTCCCAGTTAACAGGAACAGTATGTCTCTGTTTTTGTTTGTCTTTGTATCCGCCCACCCGTTCCAGGAAGTAGGCCATAGTGCTGGGGGGAAATATGATAGAAATAACAATAGGACCCGCGATTATATCACCCACGCCCACTGGTCTCTGTGTGGAAATGAATACAATACTCTCGCAATGCAGCCATGTCTACCTCTCTCTCCTCCACCCTTCTACCCCCTCCTCCGTCTTCTCTTCTCCACTCTTCCACATCCTCCTCTCTTCTCCATCTATCTCCTCCATTTCCTCCCTTCACTCATTCACCCTCCTCCTCCATCTCCATCTCCCTCTCCCTCTCAGAAAAGTCCTACTGTTGTTGTAATGCTGTCTGGGTCCTCTTGCTCGCCCACGCGTTTAACGATTCCAGCCTCCTCTCTCCTCCCTCCTCCCTCCTCGTCCCTCCTCCTGTGTCTATCCGCGAGTCGACCTCGGCCCGGATTTGCCTCTCTCGAACTGCGAGCATCATTTGTTGTAGACTGGAGGGAACATGGAGGGGAAGGAGGAGGGGAGGGGAGGGAGGAACGCAGCACTTACTTTGTTGAGTCGCAGATGCGAAGGCGACCTAACTCGGCATACATAACCCACGCTCAACGGTTTTCCTTGGCTTCGCCAGCTCTTCTCCCTGCAGATTGAGGCTAGTCTAGACTTTTCGCCACACGAATCTGATGATTTTTTTCTGTTTTTCTTTTTCTCCTTTTTTTAAGGCTCTAGATCGATATCTAGACTCTAGACAACTCCAGGATTTTGATAGCTGTCCATTCGTGATCTTAGAATAAGAGGAGAGTGGAAAGGCAAGGATAGGAGAGAGAGAGAGAGATAGAGAGAGAGAGAGTAAGAGTACATGTTACATGATGATAAAACTGTCGCGTATTTGATAAACCAGGGATGCGAGAGGGAAACAGGCCTGGGAGGAAGCATCCGAGAAGCGCGCGGTTATCGATCTCTCTCCAAAGCGCTCACACTTTTCTGCTGCTTATTCCTCCTCCTCCTCCCCGTTCTCCTCCTCCTCCTCCCCCGCTCCTCTCTCATCCTCCTCCTCCTCCTCCACTGCCATCCCCTCTCTCGCGTCTCCGTTAATTACGCTCCCCGCCCTCACAACAGTCTGGCTAGCGGTAACAACAGCAGCAGCAGCAATAACAATAACAAAGACGGGGAATGACGCAGTGAAGCCGAGAGGGTAGAAATGACGTAGAGAAAGGGGGGACTGGCTCATGGCTTTTCTCTATCGTTGTTGTCGTTGTTTATTGGTGATGTTCTTGTGGTTGTCGTAGTATCAATTTAATTTTAACTGTGATAAGCGGGTGTGTTACTACTACTACTACTACTACTACTACTACTACTACTACTACTACTACTACTACTACTATTACTGCTACTACTAGGCCTACTCATTCCGCGTATTATCGGAACGTCTGAAAGATGTAGTAGAGATTTCGTCGGCCCCATTTTGGTGGTAGTAAAGCTGTCTTTGGTACGAATCTATGAGTTTCATTATGGGTAGGGTTTATGTTTCTCTCTCTCTGTCTGTCTGTCTGTCTGTCTGTCTGTCTGTCAGTCAGTCAGCCTGTCTGTCAGTCTGTCTGTCTGTCCCGGCTATGTGGCGACGGGTAGTAGAACAGGGTTGTTAAGTTCGGGGGCAGTGTAGCGGGGGCAGTGTAGCGGGGGTTG
>NW_004797467.1:982388-984139 GCF_000002075.1 Aplysia californica | reverse complement strand
TCTCTCTCTCTCTCTCTCTCTCTCTCTCTCTCTCTTTCGGGATGTAAACTAGACACGACCACAAAGCTAGGGGGGTGATTCCAACGATATGTTTTTAAAAGCTTTAATCAGAATCTCAAGCTTTGGGAATTCAGATCCGCCTGGCTGTCTCATGACGTGTCTCGTGATGTCTTGTGATGATGATATTGTCGTCGTTGTTGTTGTAGTTGTTGTAGTCGTTGTTGTTGTGGTTGTATCAGTGAACGGTTGACCTCGTGACAGGTGGTACCCATCGTGTGTGGCCTTCGCTCAGTGTGAGGGCGCCACATGTCTCCACCTATTGTTTTGTTATCGTGGGCTCAGGCTGATAACAAACATTCTCCACATTGTTCCGCTCCGTGATCATTCTGATTCGCCTCTCAGTCGTTTCGTGTTGCTCAATGACTTGATGATCATTGTAATTGTTGCTGTTAAACTTTGGGGTTTTTATGTGTAGTAGTAGTGGGCGGGGACACTTAAGTGTCGGGGCGTTCCGTCTCTGAGGGTAGATGATTGCGACAGGAATTCTTGTTGACAAATACTGCGTTAGTCATCGCTTTGTTGTTAGTGTTGTCATTGTTTCTACTGCGTTAGTCATCGCTTTGTTGTTAGTGTTGTCATTGTTTCTACTGCTGTTGTTTTGTTGTTGATGTCGTTTTTTCTGTTATTGCTGATGTTTCATTTTCATTTAAGAATGTCTTGTTTATTTTTACGAGTTTTAACAATTTTTAACAACCAATTATGCAATATGTTGTCCCCTTTTCTCCCTCGGGCCATTTTGGCACTTATAATATTATGACCTACATTGTATTTGTGTTTGTTGCAAGCGCTGTAAAACTCTCCATAAACTCACCATTATATTGTTGTTTTCTCTCCCTCCCTCAGGCTAACGGCATGCACGTGCCCATGGAACTTCACCTCCTTCACCGCGTACAGCACGTGCCCGGAGTGATCAAACTCATCGACACCTTTGAGCGACACGACAGCTTCATCATCATCATGGAGCGGCCTGAGAACGTGAAGGATCTCTTCGACTACATCACCGAGCGAGGGCCACTCACGGAGAACGACGCGCGCATCTTCTTCACTCAGATCGTCAACATGGTCCACCACATCGAGAAGTCTGGCGTGCTGCACAGGGACATCAAGGACGAGAACGTGCTCGTGGATTTAAAAACCGGACTCCTCAAGTTGATCGACTTCGGCTCCGGAACCATTCTCAGGGAGAAAGACTATGACGATTTTGATGGTGAGTATGGTGAGGCTTTCCGCGCTTTTGTTTCCCCCTCTTCTGTTGCTACTTTATTTGTTTTTGTTTTGTCTCTGGGAAGTTGGAGATTAACCCAAAACATAAAAGCTAAAGACTAACAAAACAAAACTCAACATCAAACTTGATTTTTTGTTTTAAATTTAAGAATCGAGAGTCGAGAGTGATCCTCTTTTGTTGTTTTTTGCTTTGCTTTAGTTGCTTCCATTTCTTTTTATCATTTCAAAAGTTTTGTTGCGTTTTTACTAACATATCCATCATTAACAGTGTTTGTTGTGGTGCTAAATATTCGTTTTAGTTCATAAATACTATGTTTTTTAAGTCATCAGCCCAGCATAACAGAGAGAGAGAGAGAGAGAGAGAGAGAGAGAGAGAGAGAGAGAGAGAGAGAGAGAGACAGAGAGAGAGAGAGAGAGAGAGAGAGAGAGAGAGAGTACATAAACATGTAGGAAGGGACTACATGCTT
>NW_004797467.1:973526-982288 GCF_000002075.1 Aplysia californica | reverse complement strand
AACACACACACACACACACACACACACACACACACACACACACACACACATACACACACACGCGCGCGCGCGCGAGCCAGGCAAAGCACCCACAGAGAGAAAAGGGTGAGAGGAGGAAGGAAAGGGTGACAGATAGACAGAGAAAGAAAGAAAGAAAGAAAGAGAGAAAGAAAAAAAGAAAAAAAGAAAGAAAGAAAGAGACCAAAATCAGTGCCAACACCTTTTTTTGCGCCAGCCCAAAACATACAACCAGGAGACCTCCAGGAGCGGCTCACTCAAGCGTGCACAGAACCATTGGTCGTTACATAAACAGTTCTGCAGGATCTTGGTTCTACTCTGCTCTAAAGGCACACAATGCGTACTTTCATAAATAGGTCATCATGACGAGCAAAGCTACGGTCTTTTAGTTCTTGTAACAGTTTTAGAGTACTTGCAACGTCACAATAAGGTCATACAAGTGTTGAAGATTAGAGGTGCTTTTAGTTTTAGTAAGAGTTTTAGGGCACTTGCAACACAATACGGTTATAGAAGTGTCGAAGATTAGAGGTGGGTTTTTTAAAATTAGTTTTAGTAGGAATTTTAGGGCATTTGCAACACAAAAAGGTTATAGATGTGTCGAAGATTTCAGGTGGGTTTTTTAAAATTAGTTTTAGTAGGAATTTTAGGGCTCTTGCAACACAACGTCATATTATCAGCTTCGAAGATTAGAGGTGTTTTTTAACTTACGTGAAGGTTTTACGGAACTTGCAACACAATAAGGACATATACGTGTTGAAGATTAGAGGTGTTTTTAATTTTAGTAAGAGTTTTAGGGCACTTGCAGCACAAGAAGGTTAAATAAGTGTCGAAGATTAGAGGTGCTTTTAGTTTTAGTTAAAATTTCACGGCACTTGCAACACAATATGGTCATATAAGGGAAAAAGGTTTGAGGCGTTACAAGAGTGTAACGAACACAAAAAAGGAGGAGAGTTAGTAAAGTATAGTATAGTATAGTATAAGGTTTTACGGCGCTCGCAACTGCTAAGGTCATATGAGCGCGCGAAGAGGAGAGTTAAGGACGATAGATGTTTCATATATATATATATATAGGAAGAAAGGAGCAAACCACACCAGAGCACCCACCAATCACCAGCAAAGCTAAGATCTGTGGGTCACAGCAAGTTCCGAAGTAAAAACAAAAAGTTGTAGTTCTCGTTTGTTTCAATAATAAGGGTTTTACGGTACATACATTTGCAACACAATCAGGTCGTACACATGTACGTGCCAAAGACTAAAGGCGTTCCGTGAGAATGTGAGTTCGTTATGTTTTGTTTCAGTTAAGAAAAGCACATCGACACAATAATGGTCATTTAGTGTAGGGAAAAAGCAAAAGTTTAGTTTTAGTCTAAGAGTTTTGCGGCACTTGCAACAAAATAAGGTCATATAAGTGCTGAAGATTAGAGATGGTATAAGTGAGTAACAAACACAAAATAGAAGGAGGGGAGATAAGGACGGTAAGAAAAAGAGCAAAGTACACCAGAGCACCCACCAACCACCCATAACCAAATGTCTATGGATCGCAGCAGGTTCCACTGTTCAAACGTGTAGTTGTGTAGCAGCTGTTACACTTATGAGTACAATGAAAACAGCACATTCAAGCCAGTGTGGTACAATGATAAATTAGATAAGTTCAGTTTAGTTTGGATTGGTTTGGTTTTGTTTAGTTCAGTTCAGTTTAGTTTGTTTTGTTTTAGTAGAGGTTTTACGGCGCTCGCAACTGCATAAGGTCATATGACCGCCAGAAGATTAGAAGTGTTACAAGAGAGTAAAAAACATAAAAAATAAGAAGGGGAGATAAGGACGATAGATGTTTGATAGGAAAGAAGGAGCAAACCACACCAGAGTACCCGCCAACCACCCACTACAAGAGAGTAACAAACATAAAAAGAAGAAGGGGAGATAAGGACGATAGATGTTTGATAGGAAAGAAGGAGCAAACCACACCAGAGCACCCGCCAACCACCCACTTAGTTTAGTTTTACGGCATCTACAACAGAAATAAGTCGTATAAGTGCCGAAGATTAGAGTGGGGTGTTTTAGTAAGAGTTTTACGGCACTTGCAACACAATTAAGTCACACAGGTGCCGAAGATTAGAGGTTTTACAAGTACAAGAGAGTAACAAACGCAAAACAAGAGGAGAAATAAGGACGACAGATGTTTGACTCAAAAGAAGGAGCAAACCGCCCCAGAGCACCCGCCAATCACCCATTCATTCAGTTCGCATTAACTCAAAAACAAACGAAGCAAAAGAGGCAGACAACTAGCCTAACGAACGATAATTGACCATCTGCTGAGAGAGAGAGTGCGAAAGAGAGAGAGAGAGAGAGAGAGAGAGAGAGAGAGAGAGAGAGAGAGAGAGAGAGAGAGAGAGAGAGAGAATATAAGATAGGTGGTGTGAGCATTATATCATGATACAATTATGTGGTGTGTATGAGTGTATATATGTATGTGCACATGTGTGTATGGGGGGGATGAGAGAGAGAGACAGACAGACAGACAGACAGACAGACAGACAGACAGACAGACAGACAGACAGACAGACAGACAGACAGACAGACAGACAGACAGACAGACAGACAGACAGACAGACAGAGAGCGAGTGGAGGAGACTCTGACATGGACAGAGAAGGAGGACGGGGGAATATTATGAGGGAGAAACTAGGTGAGCAATTCTACTCAGAGCCACACAAAAGCACAATTACAAATGGTCGCTTTTAAAGACAAGCGGGCTAACCCAGATTTTGGGGGTTTCCAGCAATCTTGATCTACACCAAAAGTGAGCATTGCCCTACTTATGGGAGAAGATTGGTTCCATCGGTGTGTATATTTGTTTGGTTATAGAGAAAACTCTCCTTGTATTTTAAAGAAACTGAACAAGGGGCAAAAACATTACCTTCGATTTTCTCAAAACAGCATTTTTCGGGATAGCCCCTTTGAGCTTAAAAGCGACCACACACCGACTGCCTTGCAGCGCACGTGCCGACAAACCGCAGGTTATTATTTTCTTCTGCCTCATCTCTATTCTACTTTCTCGGTCTTTTATACGTATTGACAACGTACAAGTTTTACATGGTTTCCTTTGTTGAGTAAAGGAAAGCACATCGACACAATAATGGTCATTTAGTGCAGGGAAAAAAGTCAGTTTTTAGTTTTAGTAGAGGTTTTGCGGCGCTCGCAACTGCATACGTAAAGGTCATGTGAGCACCAGAAGATTAGAGGTGTTACAAGAGAGTAACAAACATAAAAAAGAAGAAGGGGAGATAAGGACGATAGATCTAGATGTTTGATAGGAAAGAAGGAGCAAACGACACCAGAGCACCCGCCAACCGCCCACAGGGGGAAAAAAAGGTCAGGGAGACAGAAACAACAGAGGGAAAGAAAAGAAAAAAACATATGACCTACCAGTGGCGCCCTCCGGCCACCCGCGTTTTTTTATACATGAATCGAAGCCTTACGACAAGCTTGTGAAAAGATAGGCACAGGTAATATTTATATAGATATCTAGTTGTTTTTTTAACATAGCTTTTATATTATTTGTCGGCTGGGTTATCGGTTTAACGAAAATTGCGTCTTATCAGCTGAGTTATATTTAGAATAGACCTTAAGTGAAAACATATATAGGCTACAGAAATGCTAACTAAAAGTTTGAAAACAGCGTTCCTGCAGATCACTTTTCAAAATATACTTCTTACAACAACAAAAAAAACTTTCAGCGGCAGCGATTTATTCTCATTCAAACTCACTTCATGCAAGTAGGTCTTGAACGGAAACAGCTTTTAGTTTTATAAGAGTTTTATGGTACTTGCAACACAAATAGGCCATAGTGTCGAAGAGAGGTGTTACCATACAAGATGGGAACACAATATTATAAAGAAAACAAGGAGGAGAGATGATGACTATAAATGTTTGACAGGAAAGAAGGAGTACTCCACACCAGCACACCCGCCAACCACCCGATAGACAGCCTTCAACAACCACACCATAGACGCCCGGAGAGTAAAAAAAAACACCCACACGAGAAATAGGCCCTACCATTCCCTCTCTTCCTCGTGCCAATACAGCGACGTCTTCCATCCAACCACCTCCTTCGTTTCACCCCGAAATTTCTGCACGCTGCACGAATGGGATTCCACGAGTGTAGGTATAACATCTATGTGCAACACCTAGGCTGCCAATTTCGCAGATTCCGTGCCAAAGGTCAAAATTCAGGCAATTTATAAAGACGTTTAGAGGGAAGAAAGTCATTGGCAGTTTTACCATATTATATTATTTCTTAACTTCTGTTTCATTATTCTTATCAAAGGCAATATATTATGCAAATCCCTCAACGTCTATTAATATTTGCCATGCCCAATGATGGCGGATAAAAGTCGACTTTTACATCGTGTAAAACATACGCATTAAAAAAAACATATTTTTCAAAAACTCGACCTCGGTGGAGTTTGTCAGTTTTATTCAAGTTTTAGCAGTTTTCTGTTCGTTGATTTTTAAAAAAAACCAATTTGGCTAGAAACCAGATTAATGATCTGACAACTCTGTGCAAAACACACACACACACACACACACACACACACACACACACACACACACACACAACCACACACACAACCACACACACACACACACACACACACATTTTGGCCCGTACTTCGGAAAAGACGTGTGTGCAGAGTTCTTTCATAGAGGTTACCAGCAACTAATACCAATTTATTGTCCTGATCGTACCTTACTCTCCTATAACACCTCTAATCTTTGGCAATAATATAATGACATTAATGCGTTGCAAGTTACTATCTCAGAATTACAAAGTTCTACCTGATATTTTTGGCTGTTTTGAGTTACTAAGACCATGAGGTCAGGAGCCAAATTATGTTCTATCGTGCTCTATCAAAATGGTAAGATGATTCTATTCGGAGTCGTTATCAAAGAATTGCATTCGAAAAAGCTTGACATGATGTGCAATTCAAAATCTTCCTAGTCAAATTTCTCAAAACTAGGTACTGAGCAGAAGGAACTTTGTAATTCTGATGCAGCGAAGTGTCGCAAAACTCTATAACTAACACTAAACCAAACAGTCAACGTTTCACCAGAGAGGCTGGTTTCACTCCACTTTCCGACACGTTAGCTGCACGCAGCCTGTATGAGTATGAACAAAAGTCGGTCGGTGGAGGTCCTGTCCTTACTTTTCGTCGCCTTCAGGCGGGCACTGACTGCTCTAACCTACTCTGTGTACTCATCCTGCTCTCCTACTGGAGGTGGGGGGAAAAAACTGATAATCTATCCGGATAACCGGATAATTCTCAAATAAACATTATCCGAATTCAGACTCTTCTAGCTCTCTTTCCTGACCCGTTTGCCGAGTTGGGTGCACACATTATATTTGTTGAAGCGGTTCTAACCCGTTTTTTTTAAAAGTTGTTCTTAGTTCTAACCCATCTACCGAAGTGGTTCATGACACGTTTGCCGAAGAGGTCCACTAACATTATTTATATCATCCGGATTTTGCAACAGCGATTCATTGCCCAGTTTTACCTCTTACCTGCTATTGCATCAACCGCCATGCACGACGCACATTTCTGTCGCGTGACCTATTAACACAGAATGTGAGCAAATTTGGGAGCGACGCAAAGGCCACGCAGCATCAACAACAACAACAAACTAAACTCAAAGGTCATACGGCAAACAGTGAGCCAAGTGAGAAAGTGAAAGAGAGAGAGAGAGAGAGAGAGAGAGAGAGAGAGAGAGTGTGTGTGTGTGTGTGTGTGTGTGTGTGTGTGTGTGTGTGTGTGTGTGTGTGTGTGTGTGTGTGTGTGTGTGTGTGTGTGTGTGTGTGTGTGTGTGTGTGAGGGTGTAGAGAGAGTGTATGAGTATGAGCAAAAGTCGGTCGGTGGAGGTCCTGTCCTTACTTTTCGTCGCCCTCAGGCGGGCACTGACTGCTCTAGCCTACTCTGTATACTCATCCTGTGTGTGTGTGTGTGTGAGAGAGAGAGAGAGAGAGAGAGAGAGAGAGAGAGAGAGAGAGAGAGAGAGAGAGAGAGAGAGAGAGAGGAGGGGGGGAGAGGAGGGGAAGAGGGAGGAGCCGTTCCCGTTAGAAATCCTAAAAACGCGTAAGTATGAGAAAAGAACGGGGCTTTCCTTTGCATACACAAGAGAAGAATACCTATAAATGGAGAGTCATAAAAAAGCAGCATAAAATTCAGACGGCAAAAATAAAAAAAATACATTTTAAAAAAACAACCAAAAAAACGCGTAACCGCTGCCATAATGATTCAGAACAGCCCTATCCTTCTCGTTTCTCGATAATGCATTCCGTTTAGGAAGCAAATGTTGATATAGCCATAAACTGGATGCGTTTGTCAAACCCCCATATAATGCGCGGAAACATTCACTCCCCTGTGAAAGGAAATGTTCAGCTTGTTCCGTCCGCACACTTAGCCAGGTCAAAACAAACAAACAAACAAAACACAAAACAACAAAATAAAAACGACGCCTGCGTCTGTTGGCCGCATTTTGCTGCTCTTTTATGGCAAGTTGTTTTACGGTGCTCACAACTACATTATCAGTTTGGTAGGAGTTAATTTTGAATTTTGCCCGGGTGGCGGCCGAAGCCTACTCTTATTATCAATTTTAGGACCATTAACGCGCGCAACTTGCACACAAGACCTTCAAGGTTTTTCAACCCTTATCCGAGAGGGCTAGGTGTTAGATTTTACCTACCCTTAGATCAGGGGTGTAGCTGGAAGAAAGCAGTAAGGAACCAAAGAGTAGCAGTAGAAAGAATTATGAGCCAAAAAGAGATGGCAAAGGGTGAGGCAGTAAGTGGATGCGGAAACAGACGACAGAACATAATTAGAAAGCAGGATAGGTGAAAGGAGAATTTATTTAAGAAGAAAATTTTTCATTACTGTCAGGTTTCGAAACCGGCACCTATTGAATGAGGGAGAAATAATACCGTAACCTCTAGACCACGAGAGCCCTCGCATTTTACTGCTTTGGGCACGCTTTTTGGGGGCTTGGGTTGATGGTGTCTAGTTTCCCTCGAAATCATTACACACTGGTAGTTTGCTTGGTGAATTGACATTAGAGCTATAATATTCTTACGTTAAAATATCTGTAATAGTCTTTTTTTTTTCTTTTTTGTGTGTCCCCTGCTATGCGCTTGGCAAAACTCAGACTGGCATTTTAAAAAAAAAATCCTTTTTCCCCTTAACTATCCACTATTGTACCAATGATTTTTTTTAAATTATGTTGGTCTAGTTATACAGTGTGTTAGTAAGTGCTGATATGTTTTGCTTTTACTGCTGCCCATACGTGTATATATTTTAAGGTATGGTTGTGAAAGTTCTTCTTTATCTGGTTGTATAGGCAGTTCTTGTTACTGTGAAATATGTTCTCTTGTGTGTATCGCTCAGTGATCATGTGATTGACGCGAAGCGCACAGAGCTTAAACTAGTATGGGATAGAGCGCTATAAGAATGCAATCTATTATTAATATCATTATTTTGACAAAACATTGAAACGAAACAGAGATCAAAACAGACGGAGAGTGGGTACAGTTAAAGTTTAGTTTCGTTAAGAATTTTACGACACTTGTAACACAATACGTGCCGAAGATTAGAAGTGGTACAAGAGCGTAACATGTCATAAAAAGGAGAGATAAGAGCGATAGATGTTTAATAGGAAAGAAGGAGCAAACCACACCACAAAGTGTCTCCCCGTGCCCCCGCCCCCTCCCAAAAATAATAATAATTCAGGACGGAACTAAGTTTGTAGTAGCTGCAGTAGTATGAGGTTCTCGGAATAGGGGTTGCTGCAATAACAAGGAACCCCCCCCCCAAAAAAAAAAACCTCAAACAAAGCGAAACAAAACAAAACAAAAAAAACAACCAACAACACAAGGCTGACTCCCAAAGAGCAACCTCATAATAAACCGCTCAGCCAATACTTTTGGAAAGGCTTGGATGACCTTCAACAGGTGGCAATAAGGAGCTCTAGTCATTATTCTTATATATTCTTCTTGAAGTCTTGAAGGGCGAAAACATCTGCTCAAAGCGTCCGTCTATTTTGGAAGTCTGGGAGGAACTTGTGGCTTTCCATCCGGGCTACAAAGTTACAGACCATGGTTTTTGTTTTAATATGGGTTTTACGGCATTTGCAACACAGTTAGGTCATACAAGTGCCGAATAGTATAGGTGTTGCAGAAGAGTAGCAAACAAAAGAGGAGGGAAGTTTTAGTTTTTAGTTTTTAGTTTTAGTAGAGGTTTTACGGCACTTGCAACTGCATAGGTCATGTGAGCGCAAGAAGATTACAGGTGTTACAAGAGAGTTTTGTTTAGTAGAAGATTAGAGGCGTTACAAGAGAGTAACAAACATAAAAAAAGAAGGAGAGGAGATAAGGACGATAGATTTTTTAATAGGAAAGGAGAAGCAAACCACACCAGAGCACCCGCCAACCGCCTACTACGAGGGAGTAACAAACATAAAAAAGGAGGGGAGATAAGGACGATAGATGTTTGATAGGAAAGAAGGACAACCGGAGCACTCGCCAACCACTCACACAGACCAAGCATTTCAACACAAAGCTGGCCATCCAGTGTGAGAATGTTTTGTTTTAGTAGAGGTTTTACGGCGCTCGCAACTGCATAAGGTCATATATGAGCGCCAGAAGATTAGAGGTGTTACAAGAGAGTAACAAACATAAAAAAGAAGAAGGGGAGATAAG
>NW_004797467.1:970921-973426 GCF_000002075.1 Aplysia californica | reverse complement strand
CCCCCCGGCCATCAGCGAGTGTATCCGATGCTATTTGGCCGTGTCCTACTGACCTGGATTGGGAACTGCGGACATTTGGGACTCCGGCGTTTGTGCTTGGCAGGCCTTGAGTCTGTGGTTGTTGTTGTTGTTGTTGAGGTTGTGTGTATGTTTTGTTCACCAGCACACGAGCTGCTAGATACAGATAGTGTTGGGCTGGTGACTTAAAGTATTCATCATCATGATCATCATCACCATCGTAATCATCATCATCATCATCATCATCGTCATCATCGTCATCTCAGACATTAAAACAGCAATTTAAAAGAGACAAGAAAAGAAGAATCCAAAAGAACAATCCTTTAACTCCCTCTCCCCTCTCTCCCTCCCTCCAGGCACACGAGTGTACAGCCCGCCAGAGTGGATCTGTAACCGCCTGTACAACGGTCGTCAGGCGACAGTGTGGTCACTGGGCATCCTTCTCTTCGACCTGGTCAATGGAGACATTCCCTTCGAACAGGATGAGCAAATCAAGGCCGCTCAGCTCCACTACAAGACATCTCTCACCACTGGTACGTCACCACTTCACACGGTTTTCTTTTTCTTTCTCTGTGTGTTCTTTTTTACTTGTTATTACATGTCTAAATTTTATAAAAGGGTTTTGAATGTTTTCAGAACACTTTTTGGAGGTGATTTTGGGAGGGGGGGGAGAGAGAAGACAGACACTACTGAACAATTAATTTGGTTTTTATTTTACTTAAAGTATGTTTTGAGATTGGTTATTTTGCTATGGTCTTTTGCCTGTTTTTTTTTTAGTATTTGTGTTTGTTTTAAATGTTTGTGTATGTATAAATGTTTGTTTATGTGTAAATGTTTGTGTATGTGTAAATGTTTGTGTATGTATAAATGTTTGTGTATGTGTAAATGTTTGTGTATGTGTAAATTGTTGTGTATGTGTAAATTTTCTGATGACATATTGGAAGAATACCATATATTCCTTTAATGGTCAGATCTGAAAGTTTACGGAATGTTTTCTCTCTCTCTCCTGCAGCCTGCAAAGACTTGATCCGCAAGTGCCTTTCCATCGACCCTCAGCAGCGCCCCACTCTAGAGCAGATCCTGCAGCATCCATGGATGACCCGCGTATCCGTGCCGGACACCAGCAACAGGAGAAGGACCAGCCCCACGGGGAAAGTTCTGGATGTATCCACAATGAGCAGTAACGAAAGTCTTTGATCTACACTGTGGACGCTAGAAACACTTTCTCAATTTTTAATTTATTCAAACACAGGCGACAAAATGCTAATGAGACTGTTGTGCCCCTGTATAGGGCTCCAGTGATTACAGCTATGCCACGGAGGGCCAAACCAATGACCTTGAGGTATTACACCGCAGAGGCCAAAAGGTTGATCCCTCGGAGGGTCAAGGTCATTTGGCAACAACAACAGCAGCAACAACTACATCGTCCTCTGTGAGGAGGAATATTCGTGGAGAAGGAGGTCAACTGTTGACCTCTCGGTTGATCGCCTCCAGCAAAGTCCAGCAGTTTGTTCGTGCGTGTGCCAGTGAGGATTTCGTCCTTCCAGAATATCTCTCTCTCGATGGGGGGAAACAACAACTGTTTTTATCAGTGAGATAAACGCCCCAAACATGCGCCTTATATCGGTCGCACACTCACACGCACGTGCGCAATTGGTTTGCCGTGAGGGTAGTAGTTGTACAACTTCTACTACTACTTCTTCGGTACCACCTGCCATGCTGAAAAGTCCCTCATTTCATCCAGAGCAGATTTGTCCCCCCCACCCACCCACTCGTTTTTTCATCTCAGATGATGACTGGTGGTTTGGGATGGGTCGAAGATCGGTGTTACCAACGGCGTTCTGATGTCTGTTTGCCGGAAAATTTCCTCGCTCGTCGGCTCATCTTCCTGTGTGCGGTAAATGACAATTACAAATGTGATAAAACAACAACAAGCAAGACATTCTTAGACTTTTTGCCCTAACGCCGGCGAGACGGACTCGCGAACTCAGTCATCCAGACTGAGCAATAAACAGTGCAAAGTGACTCGTTTATTTCCTCCCTCCCTCCCTCCTCCCCGGCACAGAATCGCCAAGACACCTCTTCAAACGCCTGGATATTAGTCGGACGCATGACAGAGCGAGGTCTCGGATTTTAGAGATGTGTATCTCATAACCCCCCCCCATGCCCTTTATCCTCGGTTCAATCTGAGTTTGCTTTTATTTCAACCCCCCCACCCCACCCCTCCTCTCCTCTGAACTTGTAGTTCAAAAGCGTTTTATTACGTTTTATTTCCGTAAAAGAAGACTTGAGGTCTGTCTCTCCCTCCCTCCCTCTCTCAGTCAGGAGACACCAGTGAGTGAGAGACTCTGTCTGTCTTCAGCCCACCATTGAGGTTACAATAATACATTCCAGGAATTTTGAAAGATTTCACTGTTTTATTTCATTTTTTTTCGGGTCTCGAGAAAAAAAAAAGGTTTGGGAGTCCCTCCTCCTCACAACTCCCCC
>NW_004797467.1:965514-969561 GCF_000002075.1 Aplysia californica | reverse complement strand
ACACCCCCCACCCCCTCCTGTTCAGTTCCTGAGTGATGTTGCTCCATGTTCCGTGTGGTTTCTGTTTGTGTTGGGTGAGTCAAGTGTCCTCAGTCCTTGGTACTCACACTCTCTGACAAGTCATGACAGTCTCTCGCATCCTGACAGAAACTGAAAATTTAAAACTTTCTAAAACCAGAAACCAAATCTTAAAAAATAAGAATGATGTCTTCTATACATTCAGTCAAAAAGAAAAATCGCCAAAATCTCAGTGATAAAATCTTGGATTCTCTAGGTCTTATTTGGAACTGTTTAGAAAAAAAAAAGAAACTTTTTGGATGTGAAAAGAGAATATATCTTTCCAATGTGTCTGTCTCTCTCTCTCTTTCTTTCTCTTGCACTTGTCAAATGGTGTGTTTACCAAGACTGGGATATTTGGACTGCCAGCAAACCTGAATTCAAAAAAAAAAAAAAAAAAAAGACAAAAAAAACTGTGGTTCAAGAAGTGAATTTCTGTCCACATATTGAGAGTGCCCTATCTATGTGTACTAATTTATCCTTTATTTAAATGAACATATTTGTCACTGCCAAACAATGCAAGTTTATCTATATATATATAATTATTATAATATATGGAGTGCTGTGTGTTACTACCTGTAAATGTGTGCGCGTTTTATGCGTGCACACTAGTGTGTGCGTGTGTGTGCATTTTGTTTTCAGTTGCTTTTACAAGGATGATGTGTAGAGGGTATGGTGTGTTTGCCTACCAGGCTGCAGTTATGTCTCAGTGTTCTAGGTCAGTGGTTGTCTGGGTTGTTGCACAAGTCTATGGCTGTATGGATTGTACATTTGTATTGTATGTAGATATATTTATAATAGGCTTTGCTTGACTAGGGATTTTGCTGAATTCTCGGGGTGTTATGTTTAGTTCTGTAATCTTTCCTTCTATTTTTGTTTGGGTTTTTTTGTTCACTGTTTGCGCTTTCTATTTAAAGGCTACGTCAGTTTTTGGGTTATGGAATCTTTTGGGTCGGATGTTCTTTGTAGGTCATGACAGTCTTTTTCTGTATAGAAATATAAATATGTTATATATACTATTGTTTTGGTGCCATTTTGTTGTTCTTTAGAAGTTTCAGCTGTGTTCTAATGAAACAATTGGTCGCCTTTTTTTTTTTAAAGCGCTACATAAAAAATGCCTCACTTTTGTTGGGTTAGCTAAAGGCTTGCTTTCTCTTTTTCTTTTCCGGCTGATGTAGAAAAGTAAAAAATTTTAATATCTTTGTTTTGTGTGCTGGTCCATTAAGCTGTGCTTAATGGATTTTACTTGCAAATTTGTGTGTGTGTAAGTGCCTATTAGTGTGTATTAGTATTTATTGGTGCATCTGTTTGCTGTCGAAGTATCAGATTCTCAGTTTTGATTCTGAACTTTGCGGCAGTGAGCGACAGAAGATAGAGAGAGAAAGACGGGGGAAATCTGGTTCTATTTATAGCGTAGCTGTGGTGATTCATGACTCTGTATTTAAGTGTGTGTTGCTATAAATAGTTGTTGTTTTGGGACGATAAAGATGCTGCTACTACCAATTGTGACTAGTCTGACTTTTTGTTTCGTGTGTGGTGTGTGATCAGATATTTACTACATGCTGTTTCTGTTTGACTGTTTGACTGTTTGACTGTTTGACTGATTGACTGTGAACTTAACTTATAAATCCTTATTGCTCTGGGACATTGCTGTAGTCGTGTTGGTGGGTGTGTGCGTGCATGTGTACGTCAGTCAAGTGATATCTATCCCTATTTGTCTGGGGTCGTGTGTTAGTGATTTCTTGCCAGGTGCTACGCCATTAACAACTAGGTTGGTTTTTCTGTGTGGGGTAGGAGGTTCAAATCCTGCCGACTACACCTCACTCACATCAACATCTCACACCCACTTTAATATCATAGTCGTCTGCATCCATCCATCTATCTCTCACTCACTCATTCCTGCAACAACACCCTCCCCCCCATACACACCCCATATTACTCTTCATGTGTGGTTCAGCACACACACACTCACACAAATCACTCACTCATTCATTTACTCACTCACTTTTCCACCATTTCTTCAGTATTCAGTCTTTTTCCACGTCCTTTCCGGACACGCGCCCATTGAGTCAAAAGCTGTTTCTTCCTTCTGTTTTGCATCAGGACGTATTTATCATGCCAGAGCGAAGAAGATAAATGATTCATTCCCTCTCTTCTTCCCTTGGTGTGCGACAGGGATTTTGTACGTCTCTGGTGTGTGTCTCCCTCGCGATATGTCGATCGTTGTGTCATTCATACGTGCTCACATGCACTACATCATGTATTCTTTCTTGTCCATCTTTTGGTGTGTGTGTGCTCCGTCATGCTGTGTAGTGTGTAGCGCGTGTGTCATTGTCATGTCATGGTTTGTTGTGTGTAACACGATCATTATTTATGACATTTCTCTGCATCATTTTTATTTTAGTTGAGTTTGTTTTGTTTTTTTGGTGATAGTTTCACCTTGTCATTTGCGGGTGTGATTAAGATGAGATGAGATGTGCACGTTTGTCAATATTATTTCAAACATTTTCATGTCATGTCATGCTTATTTATGTTTCAGTGAGCCTCGTGGAGTGGATGGGGTGAGATTACTGCCCAACCCCCCCACCCACCCCCTCACTTTTATAATCGTGAAAATGATTTTAAAAAGACAGTGGTGGTAGTGGTTGTGGTGATGGGCAGTTGTCTGTCTCATCTCACTCTCGCACGTGCGCGCTCACTGACTGCATTTTGATGTATTGTGTAGTAGGTCTGTGTGTATATCACCGGCTACTTGTAATTGTATGAGTGTGCGTACGACTGCGTGAGAGTGTGTGTGCGTGAGTGTGTGCGTGCATGTGTGTACGAACTAGCAAGGCAGCATTCGGCTGTGGCAGCCAGCCAGCAAGCAAGCACAAGAGCAATGCAAACAACTGTACATGGAACTCTTTTTTCCTTCCTGCTTCATTCATTCATTCTCTCATTTGCCCATAGACTTATGTCATTATCACTATACCCTAGACCGAGCTCTGTCATGGCAGCCTCATGTCTTGAGCGCCAAGGTGACCCAGAATGACATCAGAGTGTGTGATCTAGGGTGTTATGATGATACTACGAGTCTATGGATTTGATATCTCTGTGTATTGTTTGTTTTGTCCTCCATGCTCTCTATCGCTCATACATTTTTTGATGTTTCTTTTTTGAAAAGAACTGTTTCTTTGATTTTTGCTTTCTAATTTTTTGAATACTTGGAAGAGGAAGATGAAGAAAAATACCCAATGTTTATAATTTTTATGTAGTTTGTCTGATTCCTGTTAATTAATTTGCCCAAAATTGTATTATCATGAAGTTTGAAAAAGAAAATCAGAAAATTGACATATAAACATTTTATGAATTCATTCGAATTTTGTTGAAAGTTGAAAGGGACTTTGATGATAAGTGATTTAATGAGTTAAACATTTTTAAAAGCAGTATATTTGGCCGTTTGAACTAACTTATAAGTGAAACACCAGCCCACTTTGAAAGCCAAGACGCGTTTACTGATTGATTGAAACGTCGCTCTGGTCAATTTTGTCTTCTGAGCAGTTTAATTTTTTGTCCTTTGATGTACAGTTAGTTGAAACTTGTTTGTGTTTCATCATTGCTACATCTCCTTCATTATCTCTCTCATTATCGCCATCATTATCTCTCCCATTATCTCTCATAATCATTGTAACCACCTCCCATAACCTTCACTAATTTGGTGGTGTTGTATGCAGTGCTTCTTCCCATTATGGTCCATTTCATTATGGTCTATTTCACTATGGTCTATTTCATTGTGGTCCATCGATCTATTTATCATGCTGTAAACCTTTCCGTAAATGATCTGTCACCTGACTGGAATTATTCTAATTCATTATAGGGAAATAGTTCACTTGGATTGTACTTCAATCAGAGCAGAGAAACGCAATTTGATTTCTTCTGATTTTAAATTACTTAATAAGACAAGCACACTGGAAACTGGAAACATGAACTTGATTTTTCCTGACACCC
>NW_004797467.1:963493-965184 GCF_000002075.1 Aplysia californica | reverse complement strand
CCCCTTTCCACCACCACCCCACCATCCCACCACCCCTTCACCCCTCAGTTCATCGTTTCAAGTACCATTGAGAACTCTAAGAAGTCCTTGTAAATATCTAGTACATTATTTATTCAGCGTGAACGGACAGAGAAAGAGAGAGAGACATATTTAATATCTGTGTGTGTGACTGGGCCGAGAGTTTGTCACGCTGGCATTGTTAAGTTTGAGAGGGTAGCGCTGAAAAGCCTACTACTACTACTACTACAACTACTACTAGGAGCGTATGAAGAGTACGTATGTCTTATTTATCGGTCATAACTGAGCTGGGAGAGAGTAATTTATTCGAGTGCTTGATGAAGAGACACCAGGGGTGAATAAATGACAGTAGTATTGTATTGTCTGATAGCGTGAGCAATAAATAATTTATTCTATGGTGTGATTGTATTTATGAGTGTGGACATTGCCAGTGTGTGATTGACTCACTGATTGACTCAATGATTGACTGATTGATTGAAGTCTTTTGTGCCAGAATTGTAGAGCGAAGAATTTTTGGAGAGAAATATTGTCTACATGATTTGATGCTGAATGATGGGATGTTTATGTGGATTTAAGAAAGTGTAAATATACTGAAGATGTATTTTTTTTGTAAAATAAAGACATAAAATTTACCTATCTCGTTCTGTTGTTTGTCTCATCCGTTGTGTTTTGTCTGTCTGTTTGGAATGTGGAAGATGTTGAGAGGAGGAAGAGGAGGAGAAAAGGCTTGGATAGAGAGGAGGTGGATTGTTTTGGATGGAGAGAGGGAGAGGATGAAGAAGAGAAATGCTTTGGGTGGAGAGATGGAGAGGGAAGAGGAAGTAGAATGATTTGGATGGAGAGAAGGAGGTATGGAATGATTTGATGTAGATGGAGAGAGAGAGGAGGCGAAATGCTTTGATTGGAGAGAAGGGAAATGGTTAAGATGAGGAAAAGGAGGAGAACACGTTGGAAAGAGAGGAGAAATGAGGTGATACAGAAGATGATGTGAAGGAGGACCCTTTGAGATGGAGAGAAGGGTAATGAGATGGACTGGGAGGAACATGTGAAGTCTGGATGGAGAGAATATGGGAATGAGGTGCAGGTTTGGGAGAGAGTGAGAACATTTTGAATTGGAAGAAGTTGAAATGGGGATAATTGGAGGAGGACAGGGACAATTTTGGATGGAGAGAAGGACCGGGGAACAGTTTTGGAAGGAGAGAAGGAACAGCGGAGTGCTTTCATTGAGAGAAAGGGAGCAGTACGGTGGATTAGAGGCAGAGAAGGAACATTTTGGATGGAGAGAAGGAGAAAAAAGGTGTATCTGGGGAATTAAAAGGGAAGGGGGGGACTTTGGAGGAAGAAATGAGACCACTTTGGGGAGAAAGAAAAGACGTTGCACGTACAGAGGAAATTGGACTGGGGAATTTTATTTATTTATTTATTAATGGGTCTTTTTGGTTTCCCTCAAACTGACAACAGCATGGCTATTCCCTCTCCAAGAATTACTACAAAGTTGTATCTGCTCAGTACCTAGTTCTGAGAAATTTGAAGTAAAAATATTTTTGGTTACATATCATGGTCAAGCTTTTTTTAAAGCAATTCTTTGAATATGACAATGACAATGACAATCTTTATTCATCTCGCAGAGAAAAATTTGTCTTGGTCGTTAACAATGGCAGTAGACGTTACAA
>NW_004797467.1:950481-963393 GCF_000002075.1 Aplysia californica | reverse complement strand
GAGAGAGAGAGAGAGAGAGTGTGTGTGTGTGTGTGTGCGTGGGTGGGTGTGTGTGTGTGTAATAGGGTAAGTTGTTTTTTCAACGAGTAGAAAGAAAGGGGCGGGTGTGAGGTGTCTTCACGGGCCTTTTCCAGCATAGCACATTATTTGCTTCCAGGCAAAGTACAAGTAGTGTGCAGCTCAGCAGCAATGTGTACCCAATAAATCGCTTCCTTAGAATTACAAATTAGTTCTATCTGCTCAGTACCTAGTTTTCAGACATTTGATATCAAAATATTCGAGTTTCACAACATGTCAACCCTTTTTTTTTAAATGCAGTTCTCTGGGTGTCTTTATAAAGACTCCTAATACGATATCTTATGATATAATTGGTAGAGCAGATAGAACATTCGGTATCTGACCTCATGGTCTTACTCTAACTCTAAGTACAGTAACACAAAACGAAACGGCTAAAAATGTCAGATAGACCTTTGTAATTCTGAGGCAGCGAAATGGCGCTTGCACAACTTCACTACAATACAGAGTATTATTATGCATTTTCCCCCCTCTCTAATACAGTTCAGCGCTGGCGGCTGGGTCAGAAAGAGACTGCCCAACCGCGACGTGACGTCACCCAGAACGTGTTATGCGACACTATATTTTTTTACACCATTTCTTTTTAAAGATTGTAAAGCGGGTGCCTGGGTAAGGGTTCTTATTGCTTAGTTTTCGTAAGAGTTTTACGGCACTTGCAACGCAATAAGGTCATAAATAGGTAACAAATATTAGAGATGTTAGATGTTACAAACAAACACAAAAAGGAGTGAAAAAGACAACAGCTCATGTTTGATAGGGGAAAAAAGCAGCAAACCACACCCGAGCACCCGCCAACCAGGGTTCTTATCGATCGCAAGCAAAATATAATACCGTGCAGTCTGCTAGCTTACATCACGAATTAAAAAGCCCGCGGCCGTTCATTGAAAGCTGTGGCACCTTTTGAAAAGCGTTCTGATCCCGCTCTTGAAAAAAAACACCCACGGCAACAATAAAAGTCACTATGCACCAATATTCCCTCTCAAACAGTTACATAAAAAAAAAATGAAACCAGTCACGAAAACGTGTATGTTCTGCCTCTAAAAGGGTCAATAATAGAAGCAGCGAAAACGTGTAAATAAAAACCTCACCTCTAAGAGTGTTAATGATGGAGGTTGGAAAACGTGTAAATAAAAACCCCACTTTTAAGAGTGTTAATGATGGAGGTTGGAAAACGTGTAAATAAAAACCCCACCTCTAAGAGTGTTAATGATGGAGGTTGGAAAACGTGTAAATAAAAACCTCACCTCTAAGAGTGTTAATGATGGAGGTTGGAAAACGTGTAAATAAAAACCCCACCTCTAAGAGTGTTAATGATGGAGGTTGGAAAACGTGTAAATAAAAACCCCACTTCTAAGAGTGTTAATGATGGAGGTTGGAAAACGTGTAAATAAAAACCCCATTTCTAAGAGTGTTAATGATGGAGGTTGGAAAACGTGTAAATAAAAAAAACCCACTTCTAAGAGTGTTAATGATGAGGTTGGAAAAAATGTAAATAAAGTATGCCCCACGTTAAAAACAGTAACAAAAGAAATCATGAAAACGTAGAAGCAGCTTCGCAAAGAAGAACAGAACACATCCCAATATAAATGCATATAATGTATAAATACACATGTATGTTTTATATGCGTTAGTTTTAGTATGCCTAAAACGTTTACGGCACTTGGAGCACAAAAAGGTCACAACATAAGTGCCAAAGATTAGAGGTGGTTGCAAAAGAGCGACACACACAAATAAAAAGGAGGAGAGATAAAGACAGTAGATGTTTGACAGGGGGAAAGAAGGAGCAAACCACGCTAGAGCACCCCCCCCCCCCCTAAAAAAAAACCCAACAACAACAAAAAAACTCAGAAAAACCACATAGACGCATGAATAAAACACACAATATCACAAAGACAACCAGCACACCATTGTCGGTAGCCACTGAGCAAGCGCCTTGGTTTGTTTGTTTGGTTGTAGGTTTCTTTTTCTTTCTTTCTTTTATATAAACCAAGGGTTTATCATGTCTCGCTCAGCGGCCAAAATATCAACAGACGTCATATCGCCATTCTATTGGCTTACAAGTGCGGAAGGCATGTTTGGACTTTGCTAGTTCTCGTTTCATCTTACTTTTGGAAAGGGGTCCGGAAAGATTTTCCTCCCGGTTCTTGCTACGTTCTCTAAAACTGAAATTAAAATATCGGGCAAAAAGGGGATTTATTTCTGCCTTTTACTAGCATAATATTATTATTATTACTACCCTGTTGGACTTCTCTCTTGAAAGTTTTAGCTTTAGTAAGCGTTTTACGGCACTTGCAACACAATAAGGTCATATAAAGTGCCCCTTGAAAGCATACACGTATCTCATTTAAGCGCTACTATATGATTAGAACCTCGACGCATGACCATTGCCTTGTGGGTGAAATCAAAAGTCGAAAATAAAACATTAAAAACAAAATAAAGCACGGGCAGACGCGTACTAGTAGTAAGAAAAAAGGGGGTTAATCACATCTGGTCAGAAGCCACGGACATAAATCTCGGCAAACCACCCGAACAGCCAGCCGACTCATCATCGTGAGAAAAACAAAGGGAAGTGACACTCGTGATCACAATTAACATTAGATCTTTTAAAAATTATTCAGAGAAGAAGTTAGAATGTTACTCTGATGAAAAGGAGAACGTTTACTATGCCCCAGCAACGAGGGGGGTTTTTTTTGTTTTTTTTTTGTTTTTTTTGGTAAGGTTTAGCAAGAGTTGTTTATTTTTTGCTTTGCTTTTTTGTTGTTGTTTGTTTGGGGGGATGGGTGGTATTGTTTCACGGCGCTTGCAACTGCATAAGGTCATATGAGAGCGCGGGACACACTAAAACTTTTCCGAGTTGGTAAGAAATTATTTTGAATTTTGCCCGGGTGGCGGCTGAAGCCTACTCTTTTCGATTTTGGACCACCAGGGGATCTTTAACGTGCGCAACTTGCACACGTGTGTGCAGATATTTTTCACCCTTGTCCGAGAAGGCCAGGTGTGGCTGAAATATAGCAGTAAGAAGGAACCAAGGAGGAACAGTAGAAAGGCTGCTGAAAGAGTCAGGCACCCAGAGAGGGGACAAAGGAGATGAGGGGTGGGGGCACAAAGTGGAGACGAAAGCAGACAACAGAACATTGTTAGAGAGCAGCAAAGGATGTGGAAGGAGAAAATTGTAGAGAAGAAAATTTTCCGTCGCTATTCGGATCCAAACCCGGAACCTATTGAATGAGAAGCAAACACCTTAACCTCTAGGTTACGACAGCCCCCTAGTAAGAGGTTTACGGCACTTGCAACACGATAAGGTATGCGTGCCCGAGATAAGAGGTCAAACAAGACAGTAACGAACATAAAAAGAAAGGAGGAAAGATAAGGACCATAGATTTTTGATAGAAGAGGAAAGAAGAAGCAAACCGCACCAGAGCGCCCACTAACCACGGACCGTCACTGACACTCGTGATCACAATTCACCGTCTTTTTTTTTTTTTAAACAGAAGAGAAAACAATTTTACCAACACAAGCAGATAATACGTTAAATAATTCCCCTAATAACCAGTGAAAATAATCATCCTAATCCTACGTAGCCCATCCGAATTTTAGATTTATCAGTACTCTGAAAAGAAAAACTTTTGAAACTGTTTCTTGTTTTTTAGTTTTAATAAGAGTTTTACGGCACTTGCAACCCAATAAGGTCACATAAGTGCCGAACATTAGAGGTATTACAAAAGAGTAACAAACACAAAAAAGAAGGAGGGGAGATAAGGACAAAAGATGTTTGATAGGAAAGAAGGAGCAAACCACACCACAGCACCCGCCAACTGCCCGTTGTTTCTTGTTTATTTGAGTAAAGCACATCGACACAATAATGGTCATTTAGTGCCATGAAAAAGTAAGACAGAATAGAATTAAGAGAGGCAAAGTAAAGAAGTAGGATCTACCAGTAGCGCCCTCCAACCACCAGCTAATTTTCTAAAACACGCCAAACAAACATCACACAACGCCCCATAAAACACCCGCACAATATACTGAAAAGGCTAAAAATCTTCACTTTCTGAAATGCAACTTAATTGTTGGAGCTAACAGGGGAAAATATGATTCATTTATTCAAAGCAGAGAAATGTCACTTAATGGCAGACCTGCAATATCCAAAACTGAAATTAACAGCAGGTGTTTCTGACAGCTGTAGCAGTGCATAAAACATTGCTAATAATACTCTCGCACTGTTAGACACCCTGATACCATCACATTATGCGTCATTCCCAATGAATAATGAATTAAAGCATTCCTACTGT
The DNA here is from genome assembly GCF_000002075.1 of Aplysia californica. NCBI lineage: Eukaryota > Metazoa > Mollusca > Gastropoda > Aplysiida > Aplysiidae > Aplysia > Aplysia californica. The sequence goes on along the minus strand of NW_004797467.1, from coordinate 959,029 downwards.
GCCAGAACAATCCCTTTATTGAAAAAGCTTTAAATTATTCAATTTGAATTAGAAAACCCCGGACTGCATTAAATCAGGCAATTGGCGCTGTTACTATAACCAAAGATAGTAAATAACAAGATGGGCCACTCAGCCAAAAAAGTGTCTGCAGGAAGTATGCTCTTTGCTTCAGATGGCGCTGCAGTCTGTTTTGAAGCTCTCTTTCGTTTTTCCAGAAGAAGAATAGGAATAGCACCTCCTTGCGTGCGCAGATCGACTGCTGTTCATCAGTAGTTCGGGTTCGTTCAGTGCGGAGTTTTAGGTTATTTATATTTTAATGACCTCTCGCCTTTCATTCTAAAGTCAAATTAAACGAAGAAAACAATCACCCTTTCCTCCGGAAGAGGTTTTTTGTCAGCGTAACCATTTTAAAAAAGCGTTCTTCCGAATTTCATTCAAAAACTTGCTAGTTTCACTTTGATTTTTTAAAACTCAAGTAGGATAACTCTGTTCGCAAAAGGTGCGCTTTTGTGAAGAGGGCGCCACCGAATTTTGAGGACACTTTTTTAATTGGCTCAAAGAGAGAAGTGGCCCCTCTTGTTATGTAGACTCATTGCTATAACATCAGATCATTATTCATCAGAGGTGCGCACAGGCTACATTTTAAAAAAACGTTAACTTTTCAGCGCATGCACTTGGGGACTCACAATCCACAGATCATTTTGTTTAAGATATCTAGAATGGAGACTAATATTGCAACTACAACAACTTCTCAACGTTCGGTCTGAAGTGAGGCAAAAATTCAGACAATTTAGAAGTCCTGATTTCCGGGTTTATAAAAAATTCCACACCTCTAATTCACAAAAGGCAGCTTCGATTAACACAGAATAAAATCAAATTAATTGTTTATAACGACCGTCCTGTAGTGCAGTATCCAAAGTGATTTGGTGAAATGTGTGCTGCTACATCAAGACAAATGAACATGATTTTATTTTGCGGAAGTCAAAGAGAAGAAAGTTTTAGTCAGAGTTTTACGGCTCTTGCAACACAATTAACTCTGCCGAAGATTAGAGGTGTTACAAGAGAGTAACAAATTCAAGATAGAAAGAAGAAAGATCAGGACAACAGATATTTGACAGGAGAGAAGGAGCAAACCAAACTATAGCACCCGCACACCACCCACTAAAGAGAAGAAACACAAGGACATGTTTTATTAATTATTTCGCAACATACAAGATTCTATATAACCAGAATACAAATTCTCTGACCTTGTTGCTGACTATTTAAACATGTACCACCCGCAGATAAAAGCAAAGAGAAGAGAACAAAAAGTAAATAAAGAGCACAAACCTCAGTGATAATTGAGACTTGAAAGAAACCTCTCCTTTCATTCCCATTCAAATACTGGAGAAAACATATAATGCAACTTACCTAGGCATACTGGCTTCCGACATCCATAATAAATCCATGTTACAAGCCAGAACCGGTAGATGAGGGTATGGGATTTCCAACAAGTCGTTACAAGGTTTCCCATTGGTCAGCAAGACATCAGTTATTATCTGTAGTGGCATTTCCCATCTAACAGGCTCTCCAAAAAGAATCACAGCTGGAGAAGCAAAATCACAATGTTAGTGGACTTGACTTTATATGAGTCTGAATTCACAAATCAAGACATGTTTTTTCACAACAAAAATAGCAAACAACTAATACAAAGACAACCAACTTGTAGGTGTCCCGTGCGCTCACATGAACTTGTGCAGTTACGAACGCTGTAAAACTTCCATAAACTAAAGTAGCAGGAAAATTATCTTTCGATCACATCATAAATTACTACAGTTCACTTATTGCACAGTTAGTCGAAAAAGGAGCATTGTCCAGCTATGGGCTCAAAACAGCAAATTGATATAATATGAAAAATTTGTCAGCATCTTACTTCCAACACAACCAATGGAATATTTTTTATGCCAATATTATTACACACTATCTAAATTATTTTTCATTAAGTTAAGTTCATGTGTAATCAAAAGAAAAAGTTCTCACCATCAATTCGAGGAAAATATTCTTCAAATGCACAAGGCTGTGGAGTGAAATAACAAAAGTTTTAAGGAAATAAAGATATATAATTTTTCATTTAAACACAGAGGATCATCAACACAATACATAATCAACTTACTACATGGCCACTGAAAGCATCCAATGTAAAAAAAAGTAAGAAGGCAGCCATTCTTAAATTTTAAACAAGACAAGCAATTCAATCGCCTTGATAACTGGCTCAGTCGAGACTAAAGACTATAGAGATATAGGATATTTAGTAGATACTAAATTAAATAAACTGTTTAATAAACTGTTGGCATAAAGAAGTTAAAGCAGAAGAAGGAAGTGAAGGTAAACAAAAACACCCCCCCCCCCCCTCCTGACTATACTACCACCCTTTTCCCCTAAATTAACAAAAAATTCAATTCTCACTTACAGCAGGTTTTCTCCTTAGATGATCCATTTTGTCAAGATTTGGAAATTGTTGATTCAACTCCTCTGTGGTGGTTACATGCGTGAATCCGATGTTCTGAGCAATCTCTTTGATGGGGCCTTGCCCATTGACCAGACAATGCTTGTCATGAAACTGCCGAAACATCTTGAGGGGACTATGGGACATCACAACTTGCTCTTCTGACACCTGGGAGCATTCACAATTTATTATAATTTGGGTTTGCAGCCTCAAAAATACTAGAAATGAGGTTTTCAAGAAACAGACTTATTTTTGCAGTATCTAGCTTCATTATCAAGAGACGAGTTGCAATAAAAGTGGAAAAAAAAAAGGAATTCTAAAGACAGTTTTAAAAAGATACACATGTAAAGCTTTTTAATATAGATTTCCATACTTTTCCCTTTCTTTGATAATGGTCAAATCTACGACAGTTAAGATCTTATCTTACTGGATCGTGAGGTAATAATAAGTATGAAATGATGTACGTTTCAACATAAAAAGGTAATTTAAGTGATGGGACCTGTGATGTAATGATTTAATTTGAGGCGAGTGGACGCAGAGCCATGAAAACTCCCCAGACAACCCAAATAAATTCAAGAAGACCCTGTAAACTGGCCTCTGTGGTGCAGCAGTTGGGCACTTCACTGTTGCAGGCAGGAGAAGACCTGAGTTCGATTCCAGAGTGAGGAGAAAATTTTTATCAAGTATCTTGGTCTTTCTACTGGGATGTTGTATCCCTCTCAGCCCAGCTTGGCCCAGACAGAAAGGGTCGGAAGGCCAACTCAAACTTCAACACCAGCATGAAAAACAGGAGCTTACCTCAATATCTAACCATTCCGACAATTGTTGAGCCTTTTTACTCCGTAAAGAATTCCCAGCATTCGTGACGAAAAGTGTTGGAACTTTGAATTGTCTGTCCTTTGTTAATAGTTGAAAAGCTTGTTTTGCCAAAGGCAAAGGTTTCTTTCCACGAACAATCACTCCATCAATATCAAACAAGAATCCAAATTCACACTTGTTTGACAGAGCACTCTGGAAAAAAAAACATGAAAAAAGTTTCAAAGTATCACAAATAATGTCAGAATGAGCAGAAAATAAATTTTTAATTCGCATAATTTTCTAGAGCAGTAGACAGAATGACCACCCATTGTCAAGAGAAAAACGGTTCATCACGAAAACAGGACTGACCAAAATGGATAAAAAATGAAATATGCCGGGCAATGAAAGATTTAGTATTAAAAAGCTCAGGGGGTAATGGAAAGTAGCCTTCCGTACAGAGACGTTAGTCTACAGGTAACTGCCAGGGCAGTTCTGTCAAAAAACTGAGTATTAAGGCAAAAATTATAAGTCCAGTAAACCTCTGTTAATGTGATACCAAAAGTTATAATGCACACACACACCAACAAACAAATTACACAAGTTACACAACAAGCCTATTTCATGAATTCATACACATCACATACAGGCACCCATTAGACATGTTAAGGTTTGACCGTAAGCTACCATGCCATCATGTGCGTGTGTATAAAATTTTTAAAAGATGCATGATAAAAATTTGTAGTCAAAAGTCACACTTTCTAAATTTAGAAAGAATTGTAGAACCAAATTTAAGTCAGGCTAGGCTTGTCACTTCGTTAATAGATAGTTGAATATCTTATACGGGGTGCCCATCAGGGCAGGTCGGGTCAATCACCGACTCGGTCACCTGAAAACAAACACGTTTGTGTTTGAGTTGGCGAGTCAAGCCGACCTGCCGATCCCGTCCGTAATGGGCACCCCGTATTAAATTATAACAGGATTTGCTTTCAAAATAAGCTCTTCTTGCTCTTTCACTTCCAAGTTTTAATTTAAAAAATAAGAAACCAAGCAAACTGATTAACATGAAGCTACAGCGAGCACCTTGCACATCTCTGTGATTGGCTACATTACGTATTTCCGTCATCTATTTTTGTCGTCCTCCGGGTTTTCCTCCCAAGACTCAAATTGGGTTTCCCTCGCCACGACTTGTCAGTAACTGTTGACAAGATCTCGCTGTGTTTTAGTTAGTTTTTTGGGGTATTAAACCCCGAGTGAGAATAACCCATGTCTCGCTATTCTCATCCCCCCCCCCACCCCGGTGAGAATAGCTCCCACCCTGGTGTGGGCATGAGGCGAGGACTCCCCCCTGACCTCTCGCAGGCCAATAAAAATCACCTTTAGGCCCTTGGTGGCTTTCCACATGTGATTGGGAAAGAATAACTACAATTTTATAATGTAAAAATGTTTTTCGCCTCTCCAGTAAAAAAAAGGCTCACTACCGAAACTGAATGAGATGCGGGACAGGCCATTCGTTGTTTACACACACGTTGACTGGCCTCTCTGCACACAATATATTATGGTTCAAGGAACAGAGAGCGTGTACGAACGTAATGAGACACGAGCACGAGACCAGCTCTTGCACGACAGTTGAAGGGTTGTACAAGTAAATTATTCAGACCAAATGGACGAGGGCGTTTAATCGTGTTAACTAGTTTAATAACTTTAAGCAATCCAAGCTCTTTTCTTCACTTTCATTTTTATTCTTTTATTCTTTCTTTTTCTTTTTTTCCCTTGCCTCTTCTGTTCCCTTCTTCTCTTCCACACTTGGAGTTTGGAGCCAAAAAAAGAGCCAGAGAGCCATTGAATGAAATTCTCCGGGCCAGACGCGATCCAAAAGAGCCAAACTTCTGGGATTTGGCTCCAATTACGACCAATTTGACAAACCTGACTGACTAGATCTAGATGTATGTCTATTCCGACACCAACACGATCCTGTAGAGATTAGCCCCGGTAACCTCATCCCTGATCCCTCTAGGGTCATTTCCGGTAAAACAAAGGAGGGGTGAGAATAGCGAGACATGGTTATAAATTCTCACCCGTGGTGAGAATAACCACTTCCTTTATAAAAAGTCTTAGCAATTCTCGTACCATAGATTTACCTTCTCTTCAAAGTTGTACTCACACACACACACACAAGCGTGTGCGCACACACACACACATTATGATTATTATATTATCGTGCGTGCGCTCACACACATACACACACGTGTGCATACACAGCCCAACCAAGCAGTCGGCGATGAAACCTAGACCTAGTGACGCATGCTTTAAAATTGTGGCAAAGCGGGCCCGCCACGGAGGTGAGACTAGTCAACTGGCGAGGGAAGCCCCAGAAGACGACAAAAATAGATGGCGGAAATACGTCATCTATATTTGGTCCAATAACAGAGTCACAGAGGTGCGCTAGGTGCTCGCTGCAGCTTCATGTACTGATTACAGTTGATTACTACACTACAAACTAATTAAATACAGCCTAGGATGTGGAACCCAGACTAGACTAAGAATCTCTCTAGACTTAGATCTAGTTCTAGTTCTAGGCTTACTGGATAGCCAAGCCACATCAGGAGTAAAATAAAAAGATATATTGTGCATTTTTGTTATTTATATAAAATTTTATCGAAGTGGCTAGCCGCACTTAAGACTTAAGTACGGCTAGACTGCCAGTCTAGCCATACTTAGATCTAGGTTTGGCCCTATCGACACAAGCCTGTTAAGTACACAGGTCTCATTAGATCTAGATCTAGTAATTATTCAGGTTCAAATACATGCAAGTCAGTAAGGCACCTTTTGGTTTTGTCTGAAATACAAATACTTTAGGCATAAACTAAAAATTTCATTTACAATTCAGCCATCAATATTAAGTACGGCTAGCCTGACAGTCTAGCCGTCCTTAAGTACGGCTAGCCAAGAAGTCTAGCCGTACTTAAGTACGACTAGACTGCCAGTCTAGCCGTACTTATCTTACGCCCTATTAACATTAGAAAACAAGAGGTTTAAAATACATGCACTGTCATTAAGGCACCTGGTTTCGTCTCAAATACAAATACTTTAGGTACTGTAAACAAAAAATTTATATTTACAATTCAGTAGGCCTGTTATTTTTAAATGGTCAGTCTAGCCAGTCTAGCCGTACTTAAGTACGGGTAGACTGCCAGTCTAGCCGTCATTAAGGTCGGCTAGCCTCTTCCAAATTTTATTCCGAATGTCTGATCACTTGCCTACAAGACTAGATCTAGATCTAGATCTAGACTCTATAGGATCTAAAAGAGTCCACCACAACTCAGCAATTTATTAAATCACCACAGTGCCACAGTAATTTAACAAAAAAATTTAAGTCAACAATTTTCTGTATTCCTCAGCCAAGCATTTTTAAAGCGAACAGAATCAATAACGACAATCAACGAATGAACGAAGTTAAGTCACTGTCCCAAACTGGGTTAGAAAAGCAGATCATCTGCATCAGCGGTGACTGTTGTTTGTGAGGGGCTTCTGGCCACGTCTTTTTTTTTTACTCTACCTGTCTTGTAACTTGTTATTGCCTCTATAGTATAGTCCTATGTTATAATGTATACATTCATTCAATGATGCAACATTTTATAGATCTATGTTAATATACGTCTCCACACGAACCAAGATGCACAACAATTAAAAGAACGAATACTTACTTGGGTGTGGAATTTTTTCACATTGACAGCACTATTCCTTACACTTGATGAAAGATGTTGCAAGCAAATATTATGCTGTCGGCAGTGCGCATGAAGCGCTCGCCGACACGCCATTTTGTCAGCTGTTTCGAGAATAACCTTGAGGTAGCAGACAACCAGAGGTGTGTTCGGCTTGGCCAATCACATTCAACTATTATCTATGACGTCAATAGTAGAGAAGAAAAACATTCGATGACTTGCAGCTTTCTATCTAGTATCAGGCAATCTTCAGACAATTTACCTTCTTGAATGCACGTTTCATCTCGTAATCAACCTGATATAAATAGTCAGAAGGACTTTTTCATCTTCCTCATCCAGGTTTCAAGATTTCCCTTGGTCTATCCAAAGAAAATAATAGCTGATAAGAGACGAACTTTGCCAATGACGTTCTATTTCCGGAAAAGGTTATGACCTGTTAGTTATGTAAACAAGGTAGCCTGACAACCTTAGCCAAAATACTCAAGCAGACTCCGAAATAATACTGTATTTTAAAAAAGAGAAAAGAAAAAAAGTACGTATACATGTTTATTACCATCTATGATTAAGTGTATTAAATGATTTAGATCTATGAAATAATGGCCATTTGATAGCAGAAAGAGTGGGTGGTAAAAAATGTTTTCAATTTTCGGTGATCGGGATGGATTTGCCTTCCACTCCAATCCAACTTCTATGGAAAGGCGAGGCTTCGAGTTAGACACTAGATTTCTAGACACACACACACACACACACACACACGCGCGCGCGCACACACACACACACACACACACAAACACATATGACGCATGTGCACACTCACACGCTCATATATATATGCACTCCCACACAAACACACACACACAAACACACACACAAAACACACACTCACAAACTCATACACACTCAAACATACACACACAAACACACATTCACACATAGATTGAGAGAGAAAGAGAGAGAGGAGCAATTAATAAAATTAGTTTCCTGTTAAATATTCACTTAGGATCAGTTTTGTGTAGACACTCAGATGTCCTTTCCATAGTAGATTTTACTATTTCTTACCATCAAGAATTCAAGAATTTAATAAAGAGGCTTTTGGAGATATGCAGTAGGGACAACATCAAAATTGTTATCCACTGATATTTGTCATTAATTTATTAATAAAAACTTTTCAATGCACATGTAATTTCCTCAGGTCTTCCTTTTTTTCTTAAATTTATTCACAGTTTCAGGCAGGATCTAAATTATAGCCTAATAATAAGATGAATCACTTGCTTCCAATTCATGGGCCTTGTCTTCGAACCATATCAAAGAGGCTATTGCAAAGAAGTCTACACATTAGATCAAGATCTATATCTTCTGAGGGTCGTGCTGTTATGAATTCATTGTTTTGTCAAGTTCAAAACAATAATTCATTGCACAAAAGGTGCTTATGCCAGAGCGCAGGACTTGGTAAATCAGACCTCACAGGAGTCACCAAGGTAATTCATTTATCATTTTTTTTCTTGTTACCTTTTTTTCGAGAGGGGGGGGGGCTCTTTGTTTT